>NC_089738.1:13960795-14114233 GCF_035083965.1 Branchiostoma lanceolatum | reverse complement strand
ACGCTGTGTCAAAAGTTATTGACAGGTCAGGGCGACCACCAAAATTACTGCATGGAACGAGAGACACCGGGCGACGCGACCTGGAACATTTAGTTGGCAAATTCCCCATGAGGATAGCATCTGTGATTGTAAGTATATTACAGGACAGTTTACACGACACGACATTTTAGGTTAATCTCCTAGTCGCCACCCACAACGACGAAAACTCCCTTTGCCAGTTGGATACGGTCTTACAGGACCCGAAAGATCTGATTGGAGATTGATTTCATAATTAGGTCGCTCGCTTATTTTGTTATCGTTTAAGGAACAGTTAGAGATGAAATGTAATTCGTCTTCAACCGCTTTTGACGTCCAGTACGGTCTTTTCCCGAATTTATTATTTCGTCGATTGCCGCTTAAAAAATAGACAAAACAACCAAACGAACGAACGAACGAACGAGTGAGTGAGTGAGTGAGTGTGTGAGTGAGTGAGTGAGTGAGTGAGTGAGTGAGTGAGTGAGTGAGTGAGTGAATGAGTGAATGAAGCATTGACATCTGCACGTTCTCTCTAGAATACCATGTACTTCTGCACGGACGTAACTCCCGCGAAGTACCGACTGGCTGCCGCCCAGATCTCCCCCCCCCCCCTCCCCACCCTCGTGCCCTACAAGCCCACCGACATCCACCGCCTGCTGCCGCCCGCCTTCTCGACTGCCGTCCTGTCTGAAGGCTTCGTCTTTGTTGACTCGTATGCACACAAAGTTTCTGAATCCAACATGAAGAAGTTTGTAGAAGCGGGCTGCTACATCCTTGTCGACCCGACTAAACCGGCCGCCAAGAGTCTTAGTTTCGGCGGGAGTTACATGACCCCGCGGGGCAGGGTGTATCACATAGACATACACTGTAAGGACGAGGCTTTGTGTAAGGCTCACATCATAAGCCAGGTAAAGAACGCCTTTAGCCAGTATACAGGCATGATAACCTTCAGTGTTATGGTGATTGAAAAGGAGTTAAAGGATGTAGTGATTAAGTGTTGCGTCCAGTATCTGACTTTCAAACACCTTCCACATGACGATACATTCATTCATACTCACATTGACCTGGAAGCTTACCGGAACTCCAGGATTGCAAAACCTGTTCGTAAGTCCAAATACTGATCTAACTCAAAGTACTTAACAAAATGCAAGATGTTTAAAGTTGAGTAAACAAAGGGGCTAAGTTGTCAAAGTAACCTTACTTATGACTAAAAACTATGAATACCACGCAAAATATATTTTGCTTTAGTTTTCAGTGAGAACATTAAATGGGAAAGATAATGATTCGTGGAAAAATGCTAGTCTCTACCAGACTAACTTCGCCGGCTATAGGGAGAACATTTGCCGGGGGACTTTGGCCATGGAGGGTAACATTCGCAGCCGCAGTTGCAATACTATATAGTGCACCCTCTCTCTGTAGCAGACTCCCTTCAAACAATAAACTCTATTTGGCCAATTTCTACTATTTTACCAGCGACCCGTGGAGACTAGCAGAGCCTAGAGAAATGCATTGAAATGGGTGAACTGTGGAAAATATAACATAACTACTTCATGCAAATCATGGTCAGAAGCTGTGGAAAAGTAACTTTGAGATTTCTTTGAATCTACAACTAGGTTCAGGTTTTTAAAACATAACAATGGTATGAAATTTAGCAAATATATGCTAGTGCTATGTAGCCTCCACCAGGCCCCCCTACGGGCGCATGAATCGTAGAATTCGGCAGAAAAGGGATAATTAGCCAGTGGAGTTCGTCCACGGTGAAGATCACATTTCGCCCGCGTAACGGAGCCTGCAAATGAAACCCTGGCAAATATTCTTCCTATAGCCGGCGTAGTTAGCCTGATAGAGACTAAATGTTATGTATGTCAGTGGGTTACTGTGTGTGATCACCGGCAACAGCCTTATGAATTAGAAGACTAAGCAGTATCATTATATCATATCGAATTCATGAGATACATCTTGGAGACACTGCAGTAGGTATTTGAAATGAGTCATGTACTGCGGATACACCTTAATAAATCCTGAATCTCGACCAACTTCCGGTCTAGTGTTGTTTCTGATAATTTCCAATGATGACACCCAACGGTGTAATCCTGAACAGCAACAAAAGATATGCATATTAGGTCCTCATGACACGTTTCATACTGCATGTATTTGAAGTTCCTATCATAAAACACAATGTATATATATTAAGTTTCCTCATTAAGTATGCAAATTGTGTGCGTAATTTGCTGAACCACTTGCTCCCTGTCCGAAGAGCTAGGTACTAGTAGGTGCCCCTGGAAAATAATGGCAACACAAGAAGACAGCTGTCATGTCCTGTTATCAGATTGAGCTACATCGAGGCCGTTATCAAACACACGTCTCCAATACGGATATCCTGACTGAAAGGCCTCTGGCAGCGGGAGATTGTGTAACGCACGCTACCCACAAGGCAAGGTGCAGCCGGTACCATGGACTATACCACGCTGCGTTCAGGAAAGGATGTTGACCTGTAATGCCTGAAAGCACTGCTAGGGGGTCAAAAGGATCTTGAGTTACAGTTGCGAACACACAAACACAACCAAAAACAGTACCTCCGTCGGAGGTGAACCTCCTTACTGAAGGTAATGAATAACATAGACTGTAAGAAAAGGTGTAGCTCATGAATGGGACCTAACACTTTTCAAGTGAATGAAATAGTGGCTACATTTACCGTTAAAAAAATAAGAGAAAATAAAAAACAATCGGCATGATGTAACAAAAAGTTTGTTGCTTAGAAATGGTTCTAATCGCGTGTTATTATACACAAGAACATATTTCCCTGCGAACTCGACAATGCCATGACTGAAACGAAAAGCCAGACAAGTGTGTGATTGTTGTTCCTTAAGAAGGCGACAGTGGTCGTTGAAAATTTGATCCGTGAATACCTTATTTAATTAGTGTTGGAAGAAGGTTTAGCGCTGTATTAATGAGGGAAGTTCTATCTTCCTTGGTATTATGCAGTTCTTTCCAATTTCTAACGCTCAAATGGTTTCCCAATCAGTCTGAGTTCGCACGAAGGTCACCCGGTACCCACAACTTGCCACGCCCCCTTATTTCATGGCCGCGAGCCACTTTAAACAGAGTTGAAATAGGTTGATTTCCAAAACATGATAAAACAGTCAAGGCAGAAATATTACAGAGAAAATTGTGGCTGTCGAAAATATAGAGAAGCCTGGGGAAGTTACTGTCAGTGTCTACAAGGAAGGGTTGACAGTATATGACTTAAAACTCGCCGTGAAACAAGTGTGAACATCATTTGTGGGTCACCAGTCCAAAGGTTGGGTGGGCACATACACAGGTTTTGTTTCTGTGTTTGGAGATTACCAGCTAAGCTCTGCACGCAATCATCTTCTTCCTTGGAGTTCTAAGACCGTATATGCCGTGCTCTCACCTGTAAGCACCTTTCCTTTCAAGTCAGCCGCCATACTGCACCAGGTGGTAGAACTAGTATTCTGTAGGTACCGGTTTACCTTTCCTGACCCTGTTATTGACAGGAGGCCACGATGTTACCCCTGACCTGCATACAGACTTTGTAACATGGCGATATGAAAGCTGTCCTCACAAAAATTTAAATCCTCCTTCAAAACTTTGCTAGTACAATATATACTAACGTGACTTATAAAAACTCTACCTCCTAGACAGCTATAACAATCACTTGCGACTTTTTTTTTAGATTTAATGTAAGCCCAATACAAAAGGCTTTGAAAACTTGTATTTCATCAATCATATCTCAGTTCTTTTTTTATGATTGGCATTGCGGTTTATACCATTTAAAAGCTTATTCATTTCTCTTTAAAATGATATCCCATATGTAAAGGTTATGGATTTGTCTTCATAGACACTAAAAGCTAGATATGCGACTTGTATGGTGGATAAAAAGAGACGACTAGCGGAATTTGTCAGAAGTGCTTCAGCCTTTTTCAACGCATCGAAACCCTACGGATCACATAAAACTATGATGTTGTTGCCATTTTTGACAATCAGATCTAGATTGAATAGAATTTTTCAGTCTTCAAAATTAGATACAACTCAGTCTTCAAAATTAGATACAACTCAGTTTCGTACATATCGCTGAAATACAAACGACCACCTAATTTGCCGAACTCGGAAATGTGAGATCGTTTTCCTGCGGTGCAAAGGTGAAAGGTTAGAGTCGCCCGCGTTTTTCGAAGGGTCCAAATTTATAATCCGCCATCCAAAACCTGCAACTGTAAGCGTTTTTCACGAGTTGGCTCGAGTATCGACATACAACTAGTTTTCAAGATGGTGCAAGAGTTCCACGTCATTCGGTGTTTTTCTTGTGAGACCTTCCAAGTTCACCAGGTTCGTATAAACGATCGATCAAATTGACGGGGTGAACGATTATATAATTTTTTTGGAGGAGTTACGGTACGGTCTGTTTTCTGTTAAAACAGTCTTATTTGTGGCCTTTAACACAGGTTAAAAAGAGCAAGAAGTGGAACTGCAAGTTGTGCGGAGCAAAACAGTCCGTCAGAAAGGTAACGTTTACAGATTACCATACCTGTATTAACTCAGTAAAAACTGTAAATGGCGATACATGTTGTTATAGTCGACAGTGCTGCACTTTGTTCTAATCCTGCTAGGTGGCGTATGTGATACATGGGTGCCAGTCTCTAGTGATAGCAAGTTTGTCAACTAGTGAAATGCCAATCAAACCTTCAGGTGAAATGACTTCAGGAAGATATGTTGATAATTTTTTTCATTAAAACAGCACAATAATTACTATTGAAAGCATGCCAAAAGTATTTTTTTAATATTGAAATGAATGTTTCCAACATTAACATTCAATTAGTGATCCTTTCACCACTGCTGCCCATATTTTCACCAGGAATATGGTCGTGGTACCGGAGCAGACTGCAGGAGACATGTACAGAAACTGAACATGATGAGAGGCACTCTCGACTCCGCACCGCCTGCCTGTGAGGACTCAGAAGAGGAGTGGCAGGAAAGTACAGAAGACGCTACAGCTGCACAGGTGGGATACGTATTCTTATGTTGAACTTGAATGGTATCCAATTTAGCCTCTTAGTTTCAAGCTTACAATTGCTGTTTTATTTCCGAGATATTGCAGTAGTTTCTTAAAATCAGGTTCAAACTAAGCAAATTTATCAGCTGTGGACAAGAAATCTATTCCTGTTTCCACTGCCTTTTATGCAATTTTTCTTGTCAGATTTGGGTCTGAGAAGATCTCCATATGCATATTCCAGCTGAATTAAGTGCATCTGAAGGTTTTTTGTTTTGTTCTAGTATGACTACACTGATGATGGCCTGCAGCACAGTAAATGGGAGAAGTTTGTGGCCTCCTCAGACTTGAAGCCAGATGACAAGGATCCTTCTGACTCTGAAGACGCCCAGTTTACAACCGACAAGAACAGATTCCAACAGAAAAAAAGGAAAGGAAAACGACAAGGAGAAAGGTATGTTAATGCCACCATCTTCACCAAAAATGTCATTTTGTTTCTATATTTAGAGGGGGAATTCTACAATGTAGCTTTGTATCATAATCAAAAATAGTTACTCAAGTCAGTAGACTGTCATGTTGCAACTTGTCATGTTGCTCTTTGTACTCATAGTAGTTTTGCACATTTTCCTTTTCTAAACGTCTGAGTCTACACTGAGAGTAGATCAACCCAGCAAGACCTATGCAATTTATCTGTAGCCGCCATGCATCAGACCCTGATGTGTGCGAACGATTGAGTTTTCCCTCTTGTTTTGAACAGAACACAGACTTATGACAGACAAGGCAAAAGACAGCGCTGCCAGGTACCGTATGTTCTACCCATTCTAACTGATGTGATGTAAGCTACCTCCTTACGCTTACATGAGGTACAGTTACCTCTACAATAGGTTTCAGATATACATGTGTAATAGGTTTCAGCAGAAAGTGTATTGTCCCAAAAGACAAGGCCTGGGAAAATTAAAGTTGTGTTTCTGATTACGGTCCTGAAAAAAGGAAGAGTTGGTAGGTACTAGTAGATACATGTAGTTTTTGGCTTAGATGTCGGCCAGGGTGGTTCAACAAATACAGTTTTGCAATGTAAACCTGCATCGGGACACTAATTTAACATGCATGTCTACAGTATACTGTAAATCCATTCAATATTGTGGTTGGTAATTTTAGTAGTTGGGAGGAAAGGGAGCAGTTCATCACATCATTTAATTCTAATGGTGGGAACTATTAGAATACTGGGAACAAACATCATAGTCTCAAATGTTAGTAATCGTTTTTGATTATGAAATCTTAGCAGTGGACTTGTAACCACTAAAATTAAGTTACCGTTAAGAAATGAAGAATGACAGTAGTCATCTAGATATACAGCATCCACAATTAATGTAATGTTTTTTAATGTATGTATTATCTAAGTTCAGTGCATTGTATATAATTGTAAAGAAATGTTGTTTTTTTGTTTCTTTTTAGGTTACAGTTCCAGATGTGTCTGCTAGGTCATCACTTGTCCAGACCAGCTTCACAGATTGGCAGCTTCCAACAACTGAACAAGAGAGTTGTCCAATGTTTGAGGGAGAAAGAGGTTATTCTAAGAACACTTCACACAACGTTTCGTACCAAGGTCAGAACCAGGGCTTCACAGAGAGCTACACAGAACCTCAAACCACAGGGAACCCAGCATGGCAACAGTTACATACAACATCGTCATGTTACATACAGCAGTCACATACAACATATGTGACACACAAAAGTCAACATCGAGACTTCAAAGAGGATGAAAACGTACAATCACAAACCGCAGCGCACTCAGCAAGGCAACATTTCCATACAACAAACTTTACACACTCCAGAGAAGCACTGCCAGACTCCCTGAAAAGAAAAGTGGAAGAAAGCGGGGAAGACAAATCAATCAGAAATGAAGAGAGTTGGGACGACGTAAAAGCTGCCGACAACAAAAAAGTGGACAGACGAAAGCGACATTTGCCCAGACAAGGGCAGCAGTCATTGTCCTCTAGTTCAATGCCAAGTTCAAAATGGAGCAAGTTCACTAGCAAACCTGTTAACATAGAGAATGATACTGATGATGATGAGTCTGTACAGGTAGAGAACTTCTCCATCAGGCAAAATGATAGCTCCAAACTTGAAAGTTTGAGTACACAATATTCTGCAAAAGAAGGTGACATAGGACAGCATAGCAGGTGTTTGAAAGGGGAGTTGGGTGGTTGCCAAGGTGATGACCCCGCCTTTCAAAGATACAATCAGCCAATGGCAAAGCCCCCCTGTGACCCACAGGATGGTGTGAACACCAGGATGACTTTTGATGTGCAGAACTCAGGAGAAGTATCGGAGCTAAGAACAGCTGGGTTCTGTACCGGAGAGGACCTGGACGATGTACTGGGAGAGGACATTTGGGACGTGTGATGTAGATAGATGATGAATAGACCCTATAGGGTTAATGACGCGGTGTATACAGTGTATAGACATGTGTATTTCTCAGATCCGTTGGTATTCATAGCTTATTTATTTATCTATTCAAACGACAGACTTACAATAGTTACATGCGCAGGGAATGGCTTGCACCTCCCTGAATTATGTACAGTTTGTTACAATGGGTTGTTGTATATATACGGTGTTATAGGCATAGTCGGTTCCTGTAACCAGCGAATAAACCGTGTGAGCAAAGCAAACGAGGTGGTGACATAAGGAACCGACTGCCTTGTACGTCGAAGGAAAGTGGGTCATTATAATGTTATTATCATATAGCCATTATCATATATAAAACTGACACATATATCAAGCGAAGGCAAGTGGATTGTTGCAAGTTGTCAGTTTCTCAACTTGTCGAATTAGCAAGTAACTGTTAAAATTTGTGACGTACTGTATGTCACATTCACCAGATTATGTTTCCATGGTGATGCGTGCTACATGGAAGATGTCTGTATTCTCTCCTCTCTCTATACTGAGTTATTTTTCGTAATTCTAAGAATGTTACTGGACAGTCCCATAGTCGGATGGTCAAATGTTACAATTCAATGCCATATGATGTAACAAAAAGTAAAGCTATCGAACTGAGGACGAAGCATGACGCTTTCTCTTTAGCTAGTAGTGCACTGCAGCTTCGCTACGGCTCGTGTAATTTTTGGCCAAGCACACCGGGTCACCCCTACTCTTCTCCATAAGTGTGTAGAACAATAATATGATTCTGATGTCAGCTTTTGAAGATTCATCAATTTTTGCAACCAAACCTAATTAGACATTGTAACCAATATAAAGTTCTTCTCTATAACGTTACCGTGTTAATACATTAATGCATGGTTTGGTGAGTGAAACACGATTTGACTTTAAACTAGTTCACTTTCGACTTTCTGTTCATTAGATACCGTTTCAAACTCAGGAACCCAGTGGAAAACATGTTTATATTCCACAAATGGCCGCACGGCACAGAAACGAAAATCAAGATGCACAACCAGTATCCACACCTGAAAAAAAGAAAACGGCATTTAAATGAAACGTGTATAAATACAGGTTTTATGACAATGTTACGAGTCAGATAAAACAATTATTCTTACTACCTGATATTTATGTATCTTGCTTTTATTTCATGTACGTTCTTAGCTGTTAATATTCACCATCTGTAAAAATAATATAGCCAACCATGTTTACTTTCTTTTGTCCTGTACAACTTTGCAATACAGTTTGTCTTTTTCTTGTTTGTTCTTGCTAACATTTTTGTTGACACACACAGGGCGAGTAGTAGAGTCCCATGGCACCTGGGAATCAAACCCGGGCCCGCCAGCGCACAAACCCAGCCCACTTACCACTAACCTAAAAGGTCCGGACCCGCTAGACTGGTCAGTAAGTGGCACTTGAACCACACTTTAAGACTGTTTGTAGCGCGTACCTTTTTATCTCGTCCATCTGGGGCAGAATGAAGAAGGCAAAGTTGTGCCAGTACAAAGGGAGGACGAGAACCCGGATGTAGAGAGTCAAGGTTAATGACCCTACCCACAACGGAAGGTATCCCGGTGCCTCACGGGAAACACCCAGTGTCTTCAATATGAGACTGAAATTTGAACAATCTTTATTGATACAACAAAAGTACAACGACTTTCGTAAGGTCTTCTACAACTATACATTCAAACAAACAATATTGGATACAACTAACCTAAGCACAAGTACATGTATATTAGACTCTACCAGTCTCCCCCGGTCGCTGGGAAAATAGTAGAAATTGGCGAAATAGAGTCATATGTATGAAGGGAGCCCTTCATACATTTGACTCTATTTGGCCAATTTCTACTATTTTCCCAGCGACCGGGGGAGACTGGTAGAGTCTACATGTATATGGATAATTCAACATGTTGGGTTTAATATCTCAGTGTGCATTTGACAATGGTGATGATGAGAGGAACAAGCTAAGATGGAACTTGGGAAAATGGAATGAATGCCCTACAATTTTTGAAAAATTCAGATGCTGACTTAAAAGGGAGGCACAGGTTTGGAAAGGGGACTTACCGTAACCTAAATGGTGGTGCTGTTAGATCCATCCGATGATGAAATATCACAACATACGGAACCACCCCATGTACCTAGATGGACCAATAGAGGGAGAGATCAGACATAGATATGTGTACACGTACACCTATCAGTAGCCTGCGTGTTCTACTGATGACAGGTAACGATAATGGTACTTACAAGTGACATAATCTCTCCAAAAACCACAAGGACGTGATGCGAAGCTGTCCTAAAGGTCCCGACTGTACATGGCCCGGTCAGTGGAACACTAACGCTGATCACCAGTTCTGCAAGAACAAGAAATCAAAGAGACTCATACCTTGGTGAAATAAAGCAAGGGTCTTTTTAGCAAGATTTTATCAAGGAGATTTTATCAAGAGGCCTCTTGAAACTAGAATGATAAAACCTCCTTGGTGAGTTTATTTTAGTTCTTGTGAATTTCTTCAAGCTGAAATACAAGAGGTGAGTAGAACAGTCTCCTGGCTCCCGGGATCGAACCCGGGCCCGCCAGGCGGCACACCTTATCTGCTAGGCTAAAAGGTCTGGACCCGTGAGACTGGCTTCTGTTCATGCTGTACCTGTAACCTGCCTATAATAACTGCTTATTCAGACGCACAGGACTATTGAAACAACGTTGGTCATTCTAATCACTATTCAGCCTCTCCATACTCACATGGGCTAAGATTAAGAAAACACTAAGTGAACGGAGAAGCCTGGGAACAAAGTACTGCACAAAATGGCCTCGGATCCGGACGGGATCCGGAACCTAAGATCCGGAAGAATCCGAACGGATCCAGGGGCGTATAGTACTTACACAACTCAAATTTACCCGCATTAACCTGCGCTGCATACCTAAGCCTGGGTGCCATCCTATTTCTACCGGGGCTCCTACACTCGCTTCCCCTTTGAGGGAAGCGAGTGTAGGAGCCCCGGTAGAAATAGGATGACACCCAGGCTAGCATACCTTGATTTGGAGGTTCCCCAACCTGCCCCAAAGGTAACAAACCTGCCCCAAAGGAAATGGATTACTTAGCCACGTCACTTCAGTAGTGTTCAGTATTTATTGGGTTGTGAATGTTGAAATTTATGTATTCATTCACAATTCAACAATGCCGACTTCACAGCGCTTAAGAATGTTTAGATACAATACTGAAGTGATGTGGCTAAGTACTCCATTTCCCTGCCCATCAGGCTAGCTAGGCATCCACATATTTGGACTCAAGGTACTGCTTGTTATTATATAAAATGCGGGTACATTTGAGTTGTGTAAGTACAATAGGGCCCTGTATACGTTCGGATTCCTTCGAATCTTAGGTTCCGGATACGTCGAGATCTGAGGCCATTTCGTGCAGTGAAGCTTTACAAGGGCATTTAGTATATAAGTTTACCTAATCTGTTATACTGTAGCCTGAAATGATGCATGAAATGTTATTTTACCTGCCAAAAGGACCCCCAGGTCAAAGGCAGATGTATGCCGCACTATAGGAACGTCCTTGCTGCAAACACACACAAAAAGAACCAATTAACACAGGTATTAATGTTAACTATGTGTCTATGAACTTCTTCTTCTCCCAAATCTTAATTGTCCTGGGGTGGACAAACTCTTGCAATTGCTGGTTTGTCTTGTGTACTTTTGATGAGCCACGCACCACCCTCCCGCCACGTGAGCAGACCATCTTATAGTCGTCTTATACAAATAGCATCTATGATGGGTTTGCTCCGGTCTTAGCTTCGATGGCCACTAACAGCGTTACTTAATCTGTATAAATTATCTAGCGTGCAAAAATGCAATGTATATATTGAGCTTGATTTCGCAATATCCTGATGAATTATTTCTGCAGGGATTGCATTTTTGTTACACCTTATGCGCATATCATTGACATCGACTTCTGTGTCGAATAGACCAGACCATTGGTGTGCTTATGAGATGCTTATTCATGTTTTAAGCTTATTTGTTAATGCAATATCTAAATAATGATACTGCAATACTGTAAATGCATTTAAGTTAGCGTGGTTTTTATTTCGGGGTAGGGAGAAAATGGAGTGTTCGCTGTGGTTTTAAGTTTGCGTTTGAAATAATAGTAGCGCTACAGTCACAGATGGGCAAAAAGTTTTGCGGTGGTTTTAAGTTCAGGCTGATGAGTTTACCACGAAAACTACGAACATAAAACAACCACGAACATTTCTGCATTTACAGTATTCAATTTCTATACAATTATACAATTAATGGTATATACCTGATCATGTCAAGAGACAGGTGCCCAAATAAAATGACGTAACAGGCAGACATGCTGATTATTCCAGCGGTCAAACCGACTGCCGCACTGAAAATGTAACGACATCATGCACGCGCTGTAACAATCTATTTAGTAATATCTTATGTAATGTCAACAAAACAGATACACAAGATCATCTTACCCATTTCTTCTTTTTTTTTTCAAAATGTGCAGCTAACTACTAGAATCTTGCTGGATACATACCTAGCTAGCTTAACAGAAAGAAAGTCTATACAAACGTAGAAATATATGTACATGTATATGTATTACGTGCATACAAACATCACATGCAGATGTAATCGGCACATGCATAGATACCGTTAGCTATATATATTCTGTATGTAAGGAGAGAGACAGATAGGTAGATGGAGAGATGGGTGGATGGATAGATCTTAACATTCTGCTACCTACAATGTATGCAATGCAACCTAATTTGAGTACATTATATCAGAGAGAGATCAGACATTACTGACAGTACTTACTGAAGTCGAACTTCAGCCTGCTTTTTCGTGTCCAAACGGCAGAACGCCGGTGACACTCGTGAGAACAGTCGCCCGGAACAGTAGAACACCGCAGCAAATACTGCGCCTCCACTGGCAAAGGCCGCGAGATGTGTCCACCACAGAGGGAACGTTGTCAACAGGTTGCAAGCAGCGCTCATTTTCAGGGTCACGATGATGTAGAACTTAGAGGATGGGTGTGGATCAACCGTGGAACAGTTCTGGTTTATCTTGAGCGACTCACAGGGTCCTCGCAACTGTGACAAACTGTGAAGAAATGTTCCCACTACATTGTAGTTGTTGGTTTTTGGACTCCAGTGTCTCTCTGAACTGTATCACATAACGTTAGCTTTTAAGTCCGTGTAATCCCACAGAGATCAGCTTGCTGATACACGTATTTTTTGTTACACCATAACAATAATGGGGAAGACAACATATTTCAAGATTACGTATTGCGGTGAGGATGACACATTACAGAGAGGTGTTCTAGCTACCGGTATCTGTATTAACCAATAACTTGCAGGAAAGAACAATGTACCTTACAGGAAGAACTTGAGTTTCCAAAAAGTTGTGTTTTTTTCATCAGTAATCTCTTTAGGTGCCCTGTTTCTTCTGAAAACTACGTGTACTTCACTTTGGAGTGTCGAGATGGCACAATTACAAGAAATACATCAAGATTCCTACCCCTACGTACCCCACCCCTCTAAAAAAAGAAGACCCTGTATACGTTGATGAAGTCACTGACGAAAGATAGCTGATGCTGTATGAAACGTCTGTTTCAAAATTATATCCAGTTGCTTGAGTAACTATTTTTGGCTTATAAGACTCTGTATATGCTTTAAAAATGATCTCTAACACAATATAAAGCTAAACTGATTAGTTCGTACTTTGCAGCCTTCTAAGTCATATACTAGTACTTGTAAACTGGCAAATGTTGTGAACTATTGCGTCTGGTTTAGACTGCTTGTTTTTCATAAGGTATCTCACAGAACTGCACCTAATTGCGCTAAGTTATGAAAGACATTTACACAGTATTTGTATATTTAGAGAAATAACATTTAAATGTACCGAAACAACTTGTTGCGAGGCGAAAGGACTCGCCATGTAGCGAAACGAACAGTAACGAACTGGCAATGTAACTTCATTTATCTAAAACTAAATGCCTGAGTCTGCGTATGCTTAATTACCATAAACTACTGTAAAAGCTTGAGTCTGTACTGTATATGCTAGATTTACCTAGAACTACATACTCCAGTCAGTGTTTGCTAGCTAAGATATACCTTACACTAGATGCTTAGTCTGTGTACACTGAATCTATCTGAAACTAAATGTTAGCTATAGTCTGGTCTGTGTATGCTAAGTTTACCTATAACTACATGCAAGTCTGCATATGCTGGATTTACCTGCAACTAAATTCTAGTCTGTGTATGCTAGATTTACCTAAAACTAAATGCTTGTGTGTATGCTAAATTTACCTTAAACTAAATGCTAGTGTGTATGATACATTTACCTTAAACTAAATGGAGTCAGTGTATGCTAAATTTACCTTAAACTTGATGCTTAAGTCTGTGTATGCTGGATTTAACTGCATTTACCTCAAACTAAATGCTATTGTCAGTGTGTGCTAGATCTACCTAGAACAGGTTCCAAGACACAGAGAGAAATTGCAAACACCAGTTCCGTCATATCAAAATATAGCAATTTTTTATTCCAGACTGGGTTTTAAATCACGAAAGCTACAGGTTCAGAGGTAGGATTCTTCTGTCAGAAAGTATGCTGAATTAGACACTGCACGGGCCAGCAACTCAGAAGCAAAAAGCACCTTGTATCAATCAACAACCAGGGTTAGGAGTCCACGCGGCAAGCTGAGCTGAAATGTAATACAAGTTTTGTTCTAATAAAAAATGTTTCAGAATTGAAAAGTGCATTTTTATTTCACCATTCTTCTATCAATCACCGTGGCACATACAATCAAAAGTCAACATTTTTCTAGACGGCAATACACATGATTTGTAAGTGAACTTGCGTTTAACCCGCTTGAGTGCAATCAGAATCTTTGAAAAATAAACTTTTTTCGATATACCAAAACATTTAACAAGCCATTAGAAATAAATGTAGTACATTTTGTGTTAGAGATAACATAATAGATTACTTGAACTCGCAAATGTTTATAAAAATTGATTTTAACAACTTCAGCTCAGCTTCCAGGACTGGCTCGGGCAACATAATATGATCCGTTCTTATCCCCACGTATCCTTCATATGTCCGAACTGTGACAGCTTCTTATGTACAGCAGCACACATACAGCAGACAGAGTGAGGGAGAACTACACAATCGTATAATCATCAGCGAACAAAACAAACTGTTTTACAGAGGTGCTGCTTGAAAAGAGATGTTGCAGCGGTACATTTTTAATGAGTTGTGTGTGTGTTGTACACCCAAGTTGGTTTTGAAAACTCATCCAAGCAATGTACAAAAGGATGTTGAAGTAACATGAAAAGTGGCATAAAATCTGATGACCTTGAGCTCAATCTTTTGGTTGCAATTTGAACTTCACCTTTTGCATGATAGGACAAACATATTTTCATAAATGTAGAGTGGTAGAAAAACAACTTGGGTGTGCAACAAAGTCTGTGGACTCTAAATGTGACACACTGTCAAACTTTGTCTCTCTAGCGGCAATGTCATGGGGGAGGGGGGCAGTGTGGCATGTCAGCACGCAGTAGAAGAAAATCAGCAGCGAATTTGCAGCAAAGATTACCACGTGACATAATAATACATGGATAACACTGGCTTATGGACACAAAGCCTGCAAGCTACCTACCAAAAATAGCAATCCCAATATTAGTGACGTCTCTGGACATTAAAAAATCTAACAGTGCATCTTCTTTGTACAATTCTTTTTGAAATATAATCAGTACATATCTAGGGACTATCATACAGGAACAATTTTGTACATACCAACGTTACCAGACAATCATAGATACAAATTGTTTAAAGATCAAGTCCTGCGATCGACCACACAGCACAGGATACATCTGGATGGAGGGAATTTGAGCAGGGTTTTAACGTTGAGTTCCTTCAACGTAAAAGTCACAGGCAAGCAAACATGTCACTTACACAATCAAGCTGCCAAATTTCAATCTAACCCTTTCGGGGCAATTTTTTTTTTTAATTTTGAAATCGTGGCAGTTTAACACCCGCAGTGGGACAAACAAAACAGACAAAGTAGTGGCTAAAAGCAGAGACATGGAAAACTTGTTGCACTTTTAGCCACAATATACGAATGTAGTCACCATGTTATGGTACTATCACCGGTAACACAAAAAAGCCAAACTAAAAAAAGAGCTTTTGCCGGCCAAGGTTGGTTAAGCCACAAAATGAGCTGCTAAAATAAATGCCTGCTTGATTTGAGATGGACCCTCGCTTGGTTGATATATCCCCTTAGTTACACACAACAGCGACTGCACTCATCATACCGAATTTATCAAAATCCTCTGTCAGTAGAAAATGTCTGTGCTACAGATGTAAAGAGAGAGATACAAATGTGTCGGACACCTTGGTTCTGTGTACCTTACAAAGTTGTTGTTTTTATCTGCTAAGATTACAAATCTGACGTGGCAGTTACACACGACCGAGTGAGCAGCAGAGAAAATCACAGTCCTCCAGCAATGAATCTTGGGACACAGCCTCACAGTAATGCATTCCGGGACTTGACCTCACAACAGTGCATCCTGGGACGTAATCCCAGAGCGATGATGCATCTTGGGACACAACTTCCTCATGTTGCAACATATGTGTGCTTTATACTGGTTGCCCCCTCAGGCCTTTGAAAATCAAATCATCTGAATTTTGAAGGCTCATCTGCTCTTTTACAGCCTCGGGAATCGAACCCATGCCCTGAGGTTTTCCTTTTGAGTGGTTCTGTCATACGTTTGGCTGATGGGTCAGTTGAACTTGACCTTTCACCCGTGACCATACCCCAGCTTGAAAATGGTTGCCTTTCCGGATAAGGTGGGGAGGGGGGCACTGCTCTTTTCCGACCACCCGTCTCTTTTTCATGGTCCCAGATCATCTTTCACCCTTTGTCGCTCCACCGGCCATTCTACACAATACCCTGATCACTGGATTTATGTACAGTTTTGGTCTGTCACTGATGGTCGCTGTCGAAGAGTCAAAACAGTAAAATAAGGGAACACCTGAGGAGCTCCTAAATTTTGACCCCTCCACAACCCTGGGCCGTGATTGGTGCTCAGTGTCTTTTAGTTTTACCATCTGAAAACAACAGCAAAGCCTACCCAAATCAACACACTGGTTCTTGTTCTTAAACCTACTAACGAGAACATCAACATAGTTGGACAAAAATATACAGGGGACAACACCGGAATTAATATACAACAGGGCAAATCATCCTTACTTCACGATTCAATAATAAGTATACTCATCTGTGGTGCTTTGGCAGGAGTTAATAAGGATAATACTAGAAACAACACTGAATCATACACTTTATAACATACACATAGGAAAAATCATGTGCTAGGCTGGGCTGTTTAAAACATTGGTCACTCCAGAGGGTGCTTTTGTATGTGGTACAATCAAATGTTGACTTCAAATCACAACGTCTCTCGCGGTGCACACGTTTTCTTCTCGGGGATACGAGGTATCCAAGTTGCTGAGTATCGTCCAACGTGGACGAAATGCTCATCTCTTTCCCAACGTCCGTCCAGAGAGTGGAGTTGTCGTGTGCTGCCGATCGTGATGACAGGTATCCATCAGGAATTCCTCGCTGTCAGTTTGAAAACTGTTCGCCGTGACGACACCCCATCGCTCCGTGGTAATCCCAAACAGTCTGGTTTCCGATTGGTCATGTTGTGTTCCGAAGAGACTCAAAATCCGTCGCTTGCGGCGCCAAACTTGAAGAGTTCTACAAACACGATATCGTTCATTCTTTGTACAGTGTGTGAGTGTGTCCCTCCTTACTTCAACGTTCTTAAGTCCAACACGCAGACCTGGAGTGATAAAAGAGAAAAGTTGTTAGTCAAACATTCGTATTACACTCACGCATTAAACCTCATAAACTTTTTACCTCAAGATCACTACACAATCAAACGTACAGGTCTATACTTTAGGAACCACACTTGGCCTTGGGGTTTGAAGAACTAATTACATAACCTCCATGTTGTAAACCCCTACATATAGTTCAGGCCTTTCTATTGTATTTGGAGTAATCAGTTTCCAATCGTTGTGATTTCTGCCGTTTTATGGTGCGTACACAAAACTGTTTCTACTTTTTACGACTCCACTAAAACGCCCAAATTCCGCACCATAAAAGCCAACAATAGGCCATTAAGCCCGGAATAGCGCTCTTTTACGTTATATTCTTACCACTGAAAGGTTTTACATTTCTCGGTAAGTGCCAGGGCCAATCTTGGTGCACCATCTTTGCTCTTTCAATTATGATTCCAGCCCAAATTTTCATTGATCCTTGCGAGAAACGGCCCATGAAGGACACAGAGTATTGCCGTGTCTTGTGGACATTTCATTTCCGTTCCTGCCTTTATTTAGATGCTCAGTGAAGTGAAACTATTTTCTATCAGCTTCCTGTTGTTTCTGACAGACTTAATACCTCGTCAGGACCAACTCTCACTTTGGGCTCTGTTAAGTTCTAGCAACCGGTGGTGCGATTCTGAGAGTCGTCAAAAGTTTCCTGCATTTTTCGCATGTCTTAGAATGCCAAAGTCAAAGTAGAAGATGTGAAAGAAAAACGATAAAGAATTTGTTGTCTGGTATTTCATGTTATGAGTGTTCAGTCATTTGTTCAACCTCCCTAACCGTTTAGATATCATAATAAAAGGCAATAGTATTTTGATCACCTTTTTTTTACACACTCTTATCAGTTTTGGGGCACCCAGAGAATATCGTCAATATACTGTAATTCACTTTATCTTCACGGTAGCAAAATTTCATGGTGTAAGGAAAATGGACATTTTCACTGAACTTTAACTTCACGATGGCGGCAATTGATATACTAGTACAGAAAGGATGTGTGAGAGAATCATGAATAACAACAGATTTTCACGGTGATGATAAGTTCACGGTACAGAGGTGACCGTGAAAACCGTGAACATAAGGTTACCGTGAAAGAAACAAAAATTACAGTAATCAAATCAGAAAGGCCTAATTCAAGGAATACTTACTGATCCATCTGACGCGCTGGCCCCAACCCTGTCTCCTGTAGAGTTCCAACACACTTCAAAGATGCCCCCTGTCCCTCGGTAGCTATGTACAAGCTGTCCACTCTGGTAAACATAAACAAAAACAACATCGGTGAACAACAGTTTCTGGTTGTAAATGGTAAATCAAAGGCTAACAAGAAATCAAAGTTCTCATACCTCAGTAAAATATTAAGTATTTCTAAATCCCATTGCCCCAGCCATATCATGTACTATAACAATTGATTCTCAAGTCCTAAGCCGCCGGCGTGTCCCAAATTGAGGTCATTGACCTCACGGGAAGACCAGTTGTCTATGGACTATACCACACTACTTTCAGGATTGGGGTGTCAGCCTGTAATGCTGCAGTACCTGAAAATACTGCTAGGGGCCCAAAATCACCCCAATAACTACCCACGTACCAAAATTCATCAAAAGAATCTTGAGTTATAGGTACTAACGTACATACACACACACTAACACACATACACAACAACAATACCCTCATCAGAGTTGAACCTCCTTCCTGGAGGTAACAAAGGTCTTCGTACAAAACTAATAAATAATTTCCAAGCAGTGGGAAGGAGAACCAGTCAGTATTGCATTGAAGAAGGTAGTAGAAAGGCTACCAAAACATTGGCAGATAAATATCACTTGGTCTTATGCAAAGCACTTTTAGCCAGAAGAAAGAACACAGAGAATATCATTTATCTTCACCATATAGCTGGTCACTTTAGATTTTTCAAATGCAGGCCCATATTCAAATGGAATTTTCAAGCTGTTATCAAGTGAAAGCTCTTTTCCTGGTAATATATACGTCTAACCAAAGTCTTTGAGGATCTTTTCAATTGCATATTAGAAAGTAAAATGTCATTTTGACAAGGAGCTATCAGAAAATGACTTCCTAAATTCAATGTGACCGGTAGGTTTACGGCCCATTCCATGGCTGCGCAAGTTTTCCAATCAATTCCAGGTCCTGACAGGACGGAGGGAACCAAGGACAGAAGTATTAACAGAAAAAATCACCCTTAACCGGAGGAAATCTTCTACCTCGCCAGCCCCTGCAAAAATCTATAAGAATCCCCACCCAGGGCCAAGGACTTTGTCCACAGCCTGCTGGCTTTCTGACTCACGATGGAGGGTCTGCATGCCTTTTTCTGTCAGGCGTAGTGAGCTATTTCAATTCCACGTTGATTGTACCCAGCCAACTCTAATTCAACGCTCAGTGTTGTGGGTAAATGATTCGTGACGCGTTATTACATTTGTAGTTGCTTTAATTCTATGTAGCTCGCTATCCATAATTCACTGTTGAGCATATTAAGTGACAAATTACAATAGGACATGCAGTTGTGCCACTGTTTGCCATTAAGACATCCAAATTTTACGCAGTGCATATACGAATGTGCGCCAACTTACAGTTAAGCATTGTCATCTTCCTAAATTTGCCGTTAAACATTTCTAACCCTTCTAAATCTAGCGTCGCGCGTTGCCAGATCCCCCCATGCAGACCCTCCTGATAGAGAGAGTGCATAGATCTCATCACTGACCCATTTGGACCCTTCATGGTACACTACACCAACTAAGCCCCTATCAACTCTGCTTCACTGGCCACCAAACCCACCAATATTCATAAATATTTATCACTTAGTGTTGAAGGGCAAGGAGAAACAAGGCAAGCTGGTCTTGTGGTTAGGGTTGCTGAGTTAGAATCTGAGGGTTTGGGGTTCAAATCCCTGGCAGGTCTAACTGTTGTGCCCTTGGGAAAGGCACTTTACACCTAACACTCGACTCAGGTGAAAATGAGTACCTACATGTACACATGTACAAAAACAAGTGTTTTATTCCACTGATGTTTCGGTGACCATCTATAAGAAGCGACAAATATGCTGCAGTGCAATGTGAACCAGTCAGAATTGCCCTGAAGAAGGCGACAGTCACCAAAACGTCAGTGGCATAAAAGTTAAAACACTTGGTTGTGTACAAAGAGTCTTTATATTAAACCATGCGCATTCCATACCTGTGTATTCTTACTTACCTACCTATTCCATATATGGACGAACAAATGAACAACCAATCAGGCGACACCATGCGTAACTGTGTGTTCCATACATGGACAAACAAATAAATGAACAACCAATCAGAGAACACCATGCGTACCTGTGTATTCCATATATGGACACATTTGTCGAAGGACCCACTGGCGAGGTACTTTCCGTCGGGACTGAACGCAACGCTGTACACAGGTTCTTGGTGCTTGGTGAGCGTGTGGATACACACCCCTCTTTCTACGTCCCATAACCTCACCGTCGAGTCAAACGACGCACTGGAACAAAACAGAAATAAACGGTCATCAAAGTGGGGTCCCATGTTCGAGGAGGTGCCTCAAGCACGTTAAGGGGAAGGCCTAGCAACCCCTACCTGTGAAAATATACCCTGCTACAGAAACAGCTAGGAAACTTGCTGCCCTATGTGCCACTGGACACGACAAGGGTCTGAATGAATGAACAAACGAAGGACATCAAGGAGAAATGTGGGTGGTGGGAAATTGTTTAACAAGATTTAATTTTGTACAGGCCAACACTTTGTGTTAGATTAGTGGGGTTATTCGTAACCCTCTTCTCTTTCTCTCTAACAGTCGAACTTGATGTAAAATGCTTGAGACAAATCACATCGTTTTTTCCATAGCTGACAGTGCATCGCGGCTTTGCTACGGCTCGCTTTATGGTGCCCTTACCTGGCTAACATGAGCTGTGCATTGGGGTTGTTGGTGCCCTTACCTGGCTAACATGAGCTGTGCATTGGGGTTGTTGGTGCCCTTACCTGGCTAACATGAGCTGTGCATTGGGGTTGTTGGTGCCCTTACCTGGCTAACATGAGCTGTGCATTAGGGTTGATAGTGCCCTTACCTGGCTAACATGAGCTGTGCATAAAAGTTGATAGTGCCCTTACCTGGCTAACATGAGCTGTGCATATTGGGGTTGTTGGTGCCCTTACCTGGCTAACATGAGCTGTGCATTGGGGTTGTTGGTGCCCTTACCTGGCTAACATGAGCTGTGCATTGGGGTTATTGGCACCCTTACCTGGCTAACATGAGCTGTGCATTGGGGTTGTTGGTGACCTTACCTGGTTAACATGAGCTGTGCATATTGGGGTTGTTGGTGCCCTTACCTGGCTAACATGAGCTGTGCATTGGGGTTGTTGGTGACCTTACCTGGCTAACATGAGCTGTGCATTGGGGTTATTGGCACCCTTACCTGGCTAACATGAGCTGTGCATTGGGGTTGTTGGTGACCTTACCTGGTTAACATGAGCTGTGCATATTGGGGTTGTTGGTGCCCTTACCTGGCTAACATGAGCTGTGCATTGGGGTTGTTGGTGCCCTTACCTGGCTAACATGAGCTGTGCATTGGGGTTGTTGGTGACCTTACCTGGCTAACATGAGCTGTGCATATTGGGGTTGTTGGTGCCCTTACCTGGCTAACATGAGCTGTGCATATTGGGGTTGTTGGTGCCCTTACCTGGCTAACATGAGCTGTGCATATTGGGGTTGTTGGTGCCCTTACCTGGCTAACATGAGCTGTGCATATTGGGGTTGTTGGTGCCCTTACCTGGCTAACATGAGCTGTGCATTGGGGTTGTTGGTGCCAGGACCTGTAGGACTCCACTTGATTGTGTAGATCTCCTTTGTATGTGCCTGGAGGTCGTGTACACAACTGTCCTGTTTCATACTCCAGATCTGCACACAGAAAAATGGAAGATTTAGCAATAAATCTAACTAATTGTAAGAAAATGATATGGGTGGATGAAAAGATGACAAAAACACAGGTTTTCTTAAGCACACAAGTGTGCGATTTTGAGTATGTGAGTTTGTGTTGCTGTGTGTGTTTGTATTTCTGTGCGAGGGTATGTGTGCATGTGAGTGAGTGCATGTGTGTGTGTGTGTGTGCATGTGAGTGTGTGTGTGTGTGTGGGAGCCCATTATGTTAAATTTCATTGTTAAATCTGTCATTTTGATTTAAGCTTACGACAATACCTTTTCATCAATGTCATGTCAAGTTCAGATTTTTCACATGGATTGGGTGACATTTTTTTTCGTTCCAACAAGCAAATTTCCATCCAGGGACAGAGGATGGTTCCAGGAGACAGTCCTGGTGTGAGTGTGTATGTACACGTTTATGAGTGTTAATGTGTAGGTTTGCCTGTTGGAGCTAGAACAGAGCTTGACTGTAAGTTGGTTGGCACACATACCTTGAGTGTCATGTCGTCTGAACAGGAGGCCAGCAGGGTGCCTGATGGATCCCATTTGATGGCATTCACTTCATTCTGGAGCACAGAAATGGACAAAGCCTCACAAACTTGCACCATAGGTCAAGCAACATGAAACAGCAGTAGTTATTAATGACAGCACCTTGTACATATCAACATCTTCTAGGGGTTGATACCGGTTCGCTGGACCTGATTCGGACCTTTATAACATCCAAGAAGCGAGTCCAAAAAACCTAAAGCCAAAAACCTGAGTCCAAAAAAAACTGAACAAAGTACAAATATATTTCTTTTTGTTTGTTTGATAAAAAGTGTTTTGAGTCTCACCTCTGACAAAAAAGGCATTTAAAACATGTGCAATATTCAAATATCAAACACTGGTTATTTGAAAGTCTTCTCACCAAGAAACATTTATAGTCGTGCGTGTCAGTATTATTCTCTATGCTTAATATTGGTCTAATAAAACAAAACATCAACTGGACAGGATTAGGTCCAGGTTCAGGTCCGGACCTGAACCTAAATTTTTGGACCTAAACTTGGACTTGAACCTTATTATGCTGAACCGGTATCCACTCCAAACATCTTCTTTATCAAAACATCAAGTTGTAAAAGACACATCACATGGATATTAAAGAACTGTAAGAGCAGTGCAAGACTGCATTTGATCAAAGACATTCCTCAGATTCTTCTTGTGTTTAAAAACGATCTGTACATCTGGCTATCATACATATATCTTAATCATACACTGTACTCGTATCTTGCAACATAATGGAACATATGGCACATAATGGAACATATGTCACTGGAGAATGCAGGGAAGCCATTTGAAACAACCAAGCTTGATTGAAAGCTGGAGATAAACACTATCTGTTACGAGCGCATCACCATCATCATCATCATTTGGCAAACTCTTCTTTCGGTGTGATGATAAGAAAAGATGGTAATGGACTGTTGAAGATTTATGTGCCCGAGGGGTGAAAGCAAAACGAACGCTCTATGTCGGCTCATCAAGTGCTCAGTGCTCTTAAGCTGAGGGTGTGCATGCCTTCTTCTATGAGGCGTAGTGAGCAATTTTGATTTACTGATAATTGTAGCTAGCCCACTGTAATTCAACGTTAAGAGTTGTCAGTGAATTATTCGTGAAGCAAACTGGTGACTTCAATTCTACGTAGCACGTTATTTGTTATCCAGAATTCATCGTTAAAGCGTTCTTCACAAATTCTTTGTATCACGTAGCCAAGTGCCAGATTGCCTAAGTCACAACTGAACATCCGGCCCCAGTGTACTTAACACCTATTTCCTCACTCGACTCGGGAGGAAAATGAGTACCTAGCTTCCACAAGGAGAGACACACCTTCACTCACTCCTTGAGCATGTTACAAATCCCAAAGCACTTATCAAAAAGACAAGGGGTCCATCCCTGTGTGAGTGGACCAAACCTTACAGTCTGGTCTAACTTGTTGTTCAAAATTGGTGTGTTATGTCACGCTTGAATGGAGAAAGCGGCAAATAACCGAGATCTCTGAAGAGCACTGTTTGTCTACCAATACAACACGATGTTGTGGGAGGAACTAAGGCCAAGGTGGTTTAGGGGGAGACACAAATAAACTTTCCAAAACCTGTCCAACTCACCGAATGCCCCTGGAATGTCTTGATGGGTTTGTCCACGCCCAGTTTGCAGACGTGGATGCACATGTCTGTGGAGCAGGACGCGAAGCTCGTGTTGGTCTGCCAGTCGACGTCCAGCGCTGGCGCCGAGTGGAACGGGAACTGCTGCTTGGCTTCCCCTGAGTGAGCGTCCCAGATAATTGTGGTCTACAGGAAAACAAGACAATCAGATGTCATATGTATGTATATCACTATTTTGTGTTCTTATCCATTTAAGTGATATAATGTGGTACTATTCATTCCACATCCCAAACAGAAGTTCTGCTGCAGTGCAAAGGAAAATACTAAATGGTCCACAAATGTTGTGCATCTTCGGGACCCACATGCACCGTACCAAACATAATCCATATAACCCACCGTAACTAGATAAGACTTTTGTCCACATAAACATAGTTCATGAAGGTACTAACTTGCCATTACCAAGAAAATAGTTGAACCCAGTATAAAACATATAAATGTGTTTTTTATATCAAGGAATGTCCAGCTCACCTTATCTACACCTGCGCTAAGTAGGTAATTCCCTTTTTTATTCCACTTCAGCGCAAATATGGGACCTTTGTGCTGGCCTAACGTTGTGACCAACCGACCTGCAAAACAACACAAACATCACTTACAAAAATGCTTCAATTATTCAGCTATGAAATAGCAAGATCATAACTTTTGCTATCTTTTCCTTTTCAGGCACACACCAGTTCCGAACCATCAATGTGTACATGGAACAGGTTTTCAAATACAAATATAGGAAAATACATTTGAAGATGGAATAATCCTTCACAAGCCTTGGACAGGATCTAAAACTATCATACATACTTGGAAAAACATGTAATAATGACCTAAGGCCACACCAATTTAATTCCTTGGTTAACAGATTTTTGTAAAATTTTAGCACGAGGACATCATTAAAACTTTCCTCTGAGATTCTGTTTTCATATTGATTTTGTAATCTAGCTTTTTTTTAAACATTCCCTTAACCAAGAAATTGAATTGGTGTGGCCTAATGGAAAGTTACAGTTGCAGAAAACGATAACGATACTTACCGTCTGTGGACCAAATTCTTGCGAACCCATCGTATGACCCTGTCGCTAGGAGCGTTCCTTCTGACTGTGGAAGAAATAAAAACAAACAAAACGATGTTTCAGGGGAGGGGTACTCAAAAAACTTGTGGCATAACAGAAACTAGAAACAAAGACGACATACACGTACACAGAACTACACACATGTCACTCAGAGGTAGGTAAGGTGTCTTAAGTTGTTCAGGGGAGAACTTAAAGACGTGCACTGATCTTCAAGTGCGTTGAAGAAAAAGAGGAAGAAGTGAAAATATCGTGTCTTTTCAAATGGTACTATATCTAACTAACAATGTTGTAAATCCAACTTTCCAGTTATAATACATCTTCTTTAACTGCATTTACTCTAATGAAGACTAAGTTTGATTCATTTATAAGAAAACATAATTGTAGTAAAACTTGGCCATCTTAAGCTCCTGATTCTAGACAGCACAAAAATGGGCACTTCAGAGTAAAGCTAGCTTTAGAGATGTCCAGAAATTTTTGTTTCGTTTCCTGAACACTTTGCCATTATTGCTGCCAAGAATCTGCCAAATCTACCCAACAAAAATTGAAACTGATATTGAAGACATTAATCTATCAGGACTTTTTACAGAATACCTGGCATCTGAGTTCCTTAGATACCTATCACCGTGCCTGAAATCTAGTTCGAAAATTGTTCTCTATATGCTGATACTGCAATGAAAGTAAAAAGGAAATTCTTCATCTTTATAAGTTTAAGATCACCAAACTGTCCGGCCTTTGACTCATGCCACTGTCTAACAACATGCATTATCTACATTAGACCTTTTCTCATTATCTTTTCTCTGGCAGATAGAATACACCATCCTAGACAGCAGTGAAAGAAAAAGCAGCTGTAGGTTTTTCCCCATCTGCACTGGAACAGAAATCCCTTTTTTCAAAAGGAAAATGTCAGCCTTTGTCAAGGTCACCCTTTGTCGGTGCCACGAAGCCAGTAGTGTTTGGCAGCTAGCGCTTCTGGCAGCTGCCACATGGAAAAGAAGAGAAGACATGCTCTCTGCCAGGTCATGTCGATCGGAGTACGGGTAAAACGTGGACACGAGGTACTCACGTTCCAATCTAGGGACGTGACATCTTTGTTGGACGGTACTTCTTGGTCGCCTTCCCATGGCTGGGACTTGACCTTCAACGAAGCAAACGCCGCATTTCAGTGTCTCTACGATTCGTACAATACAGTGAAACCTGTCCATTTAGACCACCTCAGCAAGAGAAATTTCCAACAAAGGAAAGTGTGTGCACACACTGCTTTTTCTTCTTCAAGAAAATTGTCCGAAAAAATTCCAATTAGTAGGAGGAAATGAAAAAGAGAACGCCTTCTGCTTGCCTCCAGAGATATGCCATTGAGAGGGGAATAACGGGGAAATCCTTCTTCTTTTAAACGAAGCTTACATCAATGTTAATTTTGCAGGAGTGAGAATAGGTGAAACAGAGATCACAAAGATAGGTTTCACAATGGAAACACAGCAATGTCTTGCGAGACGCCGGACAGGCATTAATACCGTACACATGAATGACACGGGATACGCAAACACCGTGGACAAAGAACACACATGTGAAGCCGATGTAAAGAGGGGTTAGCACCACAGGAACGTGGCATACTTTCCTTTTAATTTATACATTTTTAGTAGAGCGGGCAAAAACACCAACTCTCGGCTGGCGGCTTTGATAACAAATGGGAGGGCGTAAAATGGTGGTCTTTACACAGGATTCACTGTATTTGGATCAAACATGCGCTATGAGGAATAGGTTCTGACGGACAAACTCACGTTCCAGTCGAGCGAGGTGACGTCCTTGTTGGAGGGGACCTCCTGCCCGCCCTCCCGTATACAGTGCCGGAGCACCAGCTGGTTGGCACTGTTGTTGTTTGCTGTCAAGTTCCATATCCTGGCTGTGGAGTCACCAGACCTGTAGAACAGACGGAAGGGGGAGGGGGGCACAACCTTTAGCTCGTGAACAATTAAGATCAATCTATTCATTTTTGTGGTAGGAGGGAAAAAGAGGTTTTCGCAGTGTTAAAAATTTTGAATCTTAAGTTCCACATCCTGGCTGTGGAGTCACCAGACCTGTAGGGTAGTTAAAAGGGGGAGGGGGGAACAGACTTTAGCTTGTGAACAATTACTGTAATTGTTGATTTGTTAGATTCAACTGCTAAAATTTCATTTCAAATGTTTGATTACTAACAATAACATTTCAGACAGTGACCTTTGTTCCACGGTTAAAATTGCAGTGAAATACTCCCTTTCCCCCAACCGCTGAAATTATCAACCGCAATAACAAATGGATTTATAGTACTGTAGATTTATTCATTTTTGTGGGATTTAACTCTGCAGTAGGAGTGAAAAGGAGGTTTTCGTAGACGAAACAATCCGTAGTAAATGTAGCAGTACATTTGAAACGCATGAATTGGCAGTAGAGATGTTCCCATGACAATAAAACCACAGCAAGCATTAAAAGATTTACAGCAAAAAGGCAATAGACACAACTCCCAGGTCACCGACCTAGCCAAACCAATCATAGGGGAGTAAACCTGATAACCTTCTCATTTAAATTCTAAAGGTTTACCAAAGACTACATGCCTCCTGTTCATTGGAACGTACTTAAGTGGGGGATGTTAGGCTATTGATCTATACAGGATTATTGACAGTTGACTGGCTGGCAGTGGGTACAGGTTTGGCCTGTTATTCCAGGTCACTCACCCCAGGCAGTGCCTGTACAATGTTTTGTATAGAAACATCGAAAAAAATCCATGTCCTAAGGGCTGGTCCAAAACTGTTGGCGGGGGGTGTAGCTTGTTTTTTAGTTGTTTTTTAATAATCTTCACCAGGAAGGTTTACATGTAACCCAAGTGTTCAGTATACGTTTATGGTCCACATTTCTAAGTTTAAAACTTTAAAAGTTAAAAATAGCTTTAGATCATGACATTAAAAAAAAAGTGTGTATCTCTTACCCTGATGCTAACATGTCACTTGTAGGGTTCCATGCACAGATGAAGACTTCTGATTCGTGGCCTCTCAGTACTGTCGCCTTACTGGGTGGGATCTCCATGGTGCCGTCAACCTCCATGGCATCGACATGGTTAGCTGGTACAAACGCAAGAAATTTCAATTTTCAAATTTCAAAAGAACTTGATTGGCATGTGGCAGACAATTGAAATTCTGAAGTACAGCTAATATGCAGGCCACATTCATTTTAAAATGTTCAAAATTTTCCAAAGAAACAACTTTAAAATGACAGAAATAGTTAATATACAATTACAAACGTAAAATAAGTACAGTATGTGTCATTAAAATACTTAGATCATAAGAATATTACAATACAGAGATACTCGACTTATTTGTTAAAGGGATTTGTCGTGGAACTGCGTCACTTGGTAAAGAAAAATCCATTTTGTCTCTCACAGAAAATTGCTGCTAAGGCTAATACACCACAGCAGTGACAAGATGGCCTCTTTTCATGAGCACCACCTAGCAGAATGGCTTGCAACTGCATGATTCCATATACTGTATATTCATTAATTTTGAACGTATGGCATGGACAACAGCAAATGATCTTAGATAAAGTTTCAAATAGCAACATTTGCAGTTGTTTATTTGGTTTTGAGAGTATCTTCTAATCTTTCACAGCTATCGGATTTCTGTTGCTGTCTGAAACTAAATCCTTTCTGGTTTGTTTACATTTTGGCCTTCCTGTCCTGGTTGAAGTTTGTAAACAAACATCCAAACATGACACCTTTCCTGGAACTAAGATAACATCAGAATAAAACAACTTTCACTCAGTAAGAGCTACTAAAGCTATCACATAACTGTGCCATAATCATTTTGTACCTAAATCTTGCAAGAGAAGCATATTTGGCACACTTTTGTTGATGCACATGTAGTGCAAGTAGATTAGATCAATTTCATCCAGATGTATCGCTACAAAATATATGTATGATGCCTGTACTACAATATTTTGTAGCGATACATCTAGATGAAATGTACACACATATTTCAAAAGGAAAGATCATCTTCACTCACTGTCTACATTATTCGTGGTGTCCTCCCCATTTATTTGGGCCTCGGCTTTGGCAGCGTTGGCGACTTTTTCCGCAGCAATCTTTTCCCGAAGCGCCTGTGACCTCGACTGCACCACGTCCGGCATGACCGCGTCGATCAACGACAGCGCTTCGATGCCTCTGTTGTCTAGAATCGTGCCGTCCTGCAAGTCAAGAGAATCAATCTATCAATTCATCTTTATTCTAGTAACTATACCAGACTATCAAAATGGACTGATAGTTAGGTTGTATTATATTAAGCTGCTTTTTTAGATCTTTTATGGCTGCACTTGTGATTTGTAGGGCCTAAGTCTACATGTATGCAATACATATTTTGCTACGTGTTCTGTAATGTTTTATGTGTGGGTCACGACACCAGCAATAGCTGCCTGTGTCCCACGTGTATTGTATTCGTTGCAATCCCAATAAAATAAAATAAAATCAAACATAGCGGAAATATGCTTTCACATTATACATAATTGTGATGATCTTACAAATCAGTCCTATAGTCTGTACACGCAGCAAAAACATGAAAACAAAGACTGGACGTGCACACAAAACCACCATGACACGATCTGCATTTGTCTGTTGTACAGGCCAATGGTGCAGTGAAGAAAGGAGTTATACCGTCTGTTGGTCCAAGCTATGGGGGAGACTGATTCTACCAGAACACTGAGCAATCTTAGGTACCTTCTTCTTAACATCCAAACAAAAGAATTTAACTCCTCTAATTTGGGAGCAAGTGTACACATTTTTCTTCTTCTAAAAACTGCACAAAGAATACAAATCTGGTCATAAATAATACCCTATTCCATCCCCCAATATGGACAAGTATCCTGACAAGACATGAAAAGCACTAAAAGCTCTAAAGCTGACAAGGAATTTGTTCAGCAGTGTTTGCAGCTAAATGTGGCCTAGAAAAAATCCACCAACAAATATCGCCGTAGGCTAAGAAATCGTTCTAAAGGCCGATGCCTCAATCCTTTGACAGATCCACCACAGGGTTGAGGAGTGGAGATTACTATCTGTAGTGATCACGCGTCTCTTCCAGCACGCCACTTGCACAACCACTGACATTTCACACCAAGGAGTCGTCGATGGTGGTTGAACAAATGTCAGATACCATTAACGATTAGCGGGCTCACGTGCCAAATCCTGGCTAAGCTCCCTGCCACGCGGACAACGAGCGCTCTCCATTAAAATCCACCACCGGGTGTCATATGGGCATCCGCGTGGGTTTCAGATGGAAATCCACGTGAAATATTCGGAACAACGAGAGCTCTCCATTAAAATCTGTGACTGGGTGTCAGATGGAAATCCACATGAAATATTAGCTACAACAAGCACTCTCCATTAAAATCCACGGCTGGGTGTCAGACGGACATCCACGTGAGACATTCAGGACAGACGATCAAAATACACCAGATACCAGGTTGATAGAAATGCGACAATCCCTGCAAATCTGGGAAATGGAGAGGAAGTGGGATGAGGGAAAGGCTGGCACTGACATATGGACCGAAGGAAGGGGTGAAATCCACTCCCATACATGTACATCAATCTCACACTGTTGAAAAGGAGGATGACAGTTCACAGCGGCAAACAGAGATTATACCCTATTACATGTGCATAATCAGTATAATTCATCTTCTGTGAAATGCTGGAGAGACTTCTTTGAAATCAAATTCATAGTTAAGAGATCTCTGGAATCAGATTCACGATTTTCTTCAAGTACTTACTTACAATGTATTAGATGCTACATTCTGATTGAGCTGATTGCTGGCAAGTGGGAACACTTCGCCAATTTTACTATAATTATGGAACATAAATCAGAAAATAGCAGTGACTTCAAAACATCTCAGGAGCATTGCCATTTTTGTACAAGAGGGGGTCTACCTTTTTCAAAACAATCATTTTGGGCCGACCAGTTCTATTCACAAATATTAAATGGCCATTGAAACTATTCATAACCATTGGACTATGGCTACCAACAGTCTGTGCCCATCCTTTTAACAAGCACACTGCCATCTGGCTACAAATTCTCCAATAGTTATATTGTTAGGCAGCAGGGAGAGGGTTAAAATTGATTCACCAAATTTCATTTCAGATTTACACTTACACCAGGAAGGAAACATAAGATGTACAGGAGTTCATTTCCACCCTGCTGTATCATATAGCTTTTCTGAAACAGCCCTGCATACCCACACACTGCTGGTAGATTGGGAGACTAGTTAAGAGGTCCCTGTTGGCACAGTCATCAATTTTACAGTCATTTCTCATCTAAGTAGGCCATGGGGAATGGCAGGCATACAGGTGGCTGTTTTCTTAGATTTTTGTGTGTTAATCCCTCTGAAGTGTTGGGGCTGGTCGGGGGATTAACTCCTGAAAGAACAAACAAGCCCCTGGACGTGCAGCCCTTAGCATGTCGCCTGGGTGACAATGTCGAGCGTGGCATCCATGCCGACCCGTGTGTGACAACCCGCGGACCCTCCCGTCGGCCACAATGGCGCCATCCATCACGTCCCGTCACGCGGGCGGGCACCCGTGTCCGCCGGCAACAATGACTCCTTCCCGTGCTGCACCGCCGCGTAATGAAACACTCCGAGCCGCGATCCAGATCATTTATTTTGGGGGACACCGGGGATCGATGGGGCACTCCAGCCGCAAACAACAGAGCCTGGCTAGAGTGTCGAAAACCCGATACAGGAGGTGGTCTGGGTGCCAGTTCTGATTAATCATCATTCAAACAAAGGACAGGGTTTCCTAAACCTTGATCTATTGTCCGGCTCCGGCCATTTAGTAGCCTTTCCGAACACTCAACAGTCCACTAATGCCCTGCACTTCCACAGAGTAATACAAATGTGCAATCACCCTCGAAGGCTCCCACCTTAGACAACCCTTAAGAAAAAGTATTTGAACAAGGAGGAGAGCAAATTCTGGAGTTCCAAAATACATCTATCTCTTGTCAATGGTCCATTGATAGTTTGATTATCTGCCTAAATTGGAAACCGAAATACTTGTTTTGAAAAACCTGTGCCATCACACTTGAAGGTTCCCATCTTAGACAACCCTTACGAAAAATTATTTGAACAAGGAGAGCAAATTCTGGAGTTCCAAAATACAACTGTCTCTTGTCAGTGGTCCATTGAATGTTTAATTATCCGCCTAAATTGAAAATCGAAATACCTGTTTTGAAATACTCAAAACCAACATGAGTGGTGTCTAAAAGGAATTCTTTTTTTAAATGAAAGATGGATTAAAACAGGAAACCAATAAGAGTTCACTCAGTATCAGATCAGTCAGTATACCATGAGGGTGGTGGGGGAGGGGGGCTAAATAAATGCCTGTGAAATCCGGGGTGGTGTATCTGTCAAGCTCAGCCAGTTTTGTGACTGGACTGTTTCCAGAAACGTCAGCCCGGTCTGAGATATACTGGGGTGTTGCCAAAGTGGCACTTCCTTTCTCCCGGCTGCACAGTTGGTTTCAGTCTCCCTGTGTCTGATACCACCTCTCAAAAGATAGAAGGATCATCAATCCTCGGTACAAGGGCTGTCTACTGCGAGCACTCTTCAGTGCCTGTTTAGTTTGTCCCCACATTGACCACTGCAGAGGGCAGCCCACTGGTTAGGCCTAGGAAAATAATTGGGTAGAAAGACAGGGTTTCTCTTTTTGTGTGTGTGAGGTGGTTGAAATTTGGGATCTAGTTAGAGGAACAGCAAAGGGATGCACACAGGTGCAAGTTAGGAGTCATCAACTTTAATGACCTGGTGCCAGAGGGAATGTGTGCATCATCAGGTGATTCTCAGGCACCAGTTATCAGGTCAGTCCTGGATAGACTACTGACATCTGGGTCTAACAAATTTTACACCTGAAGAATACAGTATCAAGCTTTGTAAAAAGTGCCTTAATTAAACGGATGACATCTTTGCATGCATCAATTTTGTCCATTTCCACAAAAATAAAAAGGTTGTAAACATGGCAAATATGTGCCGCAAATAAAAAAAAAAAGAATCGGAGAATGGATATCAATTAGCAGAGTCTTCCAAAATCAAAGAAACGGACGTGGAAAAATGAAGAATTTTTCTGTTTGCCATCATGCCATGTTCTCTGTTTTCAGTCATTTCAAAGACCTTCCTGACCACTTAAATTTCATAATAAAGGCAACTCTTTTTTGCCAACTTTTTTCGCACGTTCAGTTTTGCAGCACCCAGATGATGTCATCCGTATAATCCAATCAGCATGGCCTGATGTGATTTGTGTTGTACGTACTTCGTTAATACTGATCTCTGCCTCCACGTACTGCAGTCCCTTCTGTATGATGGAGATGAGGGCGGCCGGAGGGACCAGCGCACCGTTGATGTTGGACTGGCTGATGTGACTCTCGATGCCGAACGTGAACGCAGAGTGGGTGAACCCTGTGGAAAACACAATGGGACTTTCAGTCAAATTATTAAGATACGAAAATTAAAAGTATTCTTTTGAAATTTTCCTTAGATGAACCCTGAGAAACAAAAACAACGAAACTCTGGTCAGTCCCTAAAAACGGCAAGATTATTAAAACTTAAGTCAATAGAAGCAGGGGTTACGAAAGCTGCTTGGGATCATTCCCTACCCTATCTAGACTGGTACGTCTTTTTATCCTTTCAACATTTCACGTAAGATGTTTAATGAATCTTAACTGTCATTCCGCTACATAGTAATGCAAACCAATTACATTAAGTAGGTCATGGTGTTCTCTAACTTTGGAACAAAAAAAAGCCTTGTTGAAATCTCTATCTGTGAATGAACTTCTCCAAACTACAAGTGTTAAGGACATTATCCTTATACCTTGTAAATCTATGTTAAAGCAAATTCATTTATTTTTCAATTCATCCTCAAACCTCCTCAATGTTTTTATCAGGTGCTAAACTTGCTTTATGAAATCCAAACGCAGAGCTGTTATGTGAAGACTTGTCTTATGTTTGACACATACAAATGCATCACCGTCGCCATACTTAAAATTCTGCTGCTGTGGGTTTACCTGATTAAAGCAGAGCACGCTCCTGGCAACTCGGCTGGGTAATAACTCAGGCCAAAATAGAACTAATAAAGCCCACTTTCTCCGATTGAAAGCTCGCCCCTTACGCCGCCGCGCATTCTCCCTTCCGTCCCCCACGAGGGAAAACGGATGAGTCGTACCCATCGCATAATTGCTTTTGATCCAAATGAGATCATAAATCCTTCGTGAAGACATTAGCGAACTCGTGGTCCCAAAGGGTTCTATTGTTGTCTTGGGACAAACTCCCGGATACAAGAGGGCCACAAATCACCTTCCCCACATTCCATCACGTAACAATAGAAGAAATATGACTTTGCCGTTACAGAATATTCCCCAGTAAAATGCGTTTAAAAAAAAAGAATTGTGCCTCAAGCAGGAATTCCAATAGATCAACTGCTGACGTTTGAAGTCTTTAACAAAAATGCAAGCAGTGTCAACACACAAAAACCAATAAAATAAATATGACTTCACCATAACAAAATATTCCCTCTGTAAAACAACCTTTTATTTGCTTTAGAGGAAAGAATCGTGTCTGGAGCAGAAATTCCAACACGCTTAAACCCTTCGACAAAAAATGCAGGCAGGCGGTGTCAACACAACAAAACCGCCGCTGTCAGAATTTTCCACTCCTTTGGAAGGAGCGGAAATATTTACTCAGGGTGAAGTTTCCCAGGACAGGGCGCTCTGCATGGCTGCCGACCGAACAAAGGACCTGCCAGGCCACATCAGTCTGTCCACCCACTCCAGCGTTTCTGTGCCTGAATGGAAGGGAACTGTGGGTCTGGACGGGCGGAAAACTAGGTCAACTAGAATGGCAACATTTTCGGGAAAATGCAGAATATTCCCCTCCCATTACCTACACCTCAAATATGACATCCTTAGCATTGACTGTAAGGATATGACGAAGTTTCTGCATAAATTATGCAAAGGAGGTCGGCATTAGCATAATTTATGGCCAGGTGTGTTTGGCCTTTCCTAAAGGTACCTACATCTCAAATATGACATCCGTAGCTTTTATGGTTAGGGATATGCATAAATTATCCATAATGCCTCATTAGCATAATTTATGGCCAGGTTTTCTGACCTTTCCTAAAGGTACCTGCATCTCATCCGTAGCCTTTACAGTAAGGGAAACACATGTTTATTCATAAATTATGCAAATGAGGTCCGCATTAGCATAATTTATGTACAGGTGTGTTCACCTCTCCTAAAGGTACCTACATGTGAAATATGCCATCCGTAGTCTTTACGGTAAGGGATATACATACATTATGCAAATGAGGTCTGCATTAGCATAATTTATGTACAGGTGTGTTCACCTCTCTTTGAGGTACCTACATCTGAAATAAGCCATCCGTAGTCTTTACGGTAAGGGATATACATACATTATGCAAATGAGGTCCTCATTAGCATAATTTATGTCCAGGTGTGTTCACCTTTCCTAAATATACCTACATCTCAAATATGACATCTGTAGCTTTTACGGTAAGGGAAATACAAGTTTCTGCATAAATTATGCAAATGAGGTCATCATTAGCATAATTCATGGCCAGGTGTGCTTTCCTTTCCTAAATGTATCTACTTCTCAAATATGGCATCTGCAGCTTTTACTGTAAACGCAATACAAGTTTTTGCATAAATTATGGAAATGAGGTCCTCATTAGCATAATTTATGTCCAGGTGTGTTCACCTTTCCTACAGATACCTACATCTCAAATATGACATCTGTAGCTTTTACGGTAAGGGAAATACAAGTTTCTGCATAAATTATGCAAATGAGGTCCTCATTAGCATAATTCATGGTCAGGTGTGTTTACCTTTCCTAAATTTATCTACATCTCAAATATGACATCCGCAGCTTTTACTGTAAACGCAATACAAGTTTTTGCATAAATTATGCAAATGATGTCCTCATTAGCATAATTCATGGTCAGGTGTGTTTACCTTTCCTAAATTTATCTACATCTCAAATATGACATCTGCAGCTTTTACTGTAAACGCAATACAAGTTTTTGCATAAATTATGCAAATGAGGTCCTCATTAGCATAATTTATTGTCAGGTGTATTCACCTTTCCTATAGGTACCTACATCTCAAATATAACATCCGTACATTTCAACATAAGGTACATATAACTTGCTGCAATACCATTAGTAGAGCTGCCACCGCACATCTACTTGGTTTTTGGCAGAAGAAGAAAGAAGAAGAAGAAGAAAGAAGAAGAAGAACAGGCAAGCAAAAACAGTATATCCCCCTTCCCACTGGAAGGGGAATATAACAAAGGCAGCAGGCTGTGACAGAAGGGAGGGCTTGGGGCAAGGGGGCGGAGTCTGGGAGTGACAGTGACAGATGAGGAAGTATTTACAGGGGTGACAGACCTGCAGGACAACTGATGATGATGATGATGATGATGAAGAATTGTCTGGAGCAGAAAAAGGGGCGGTTCCACTTGGGGAAGATTTCAAGGGCTTTTCAAGAAAGAAGAAAAATCCAAACCAGGAAATGTTAATATTAATGTTTCCAATTACAGACTTCAAAAAAAGTATGGTCACTAGGTTAGGATTCTCCTTTTTCTTTTTTTAAAAATCTATGTAAAAGTTTTCCAACGTCAAAAAAATTTCCATGCCACTGCTAAGTACCTAGTTGTTTACAAATACCCCAGCTACGACATCTGAGTTCAGTGACTAATGACAAATTACTGAAGCGCTTTGTTTGAGAGTTGAATACTTATTGTACCAGAAAGGTACCGAGAGTGAATACAAAGTACTGGTGACATACATGTATATTGACAATAGCAACCAGAAGAATCAAAAATACTGATCAAACGGCCTTATGAGAGCTTTTGAGAGTGTAAACTGACTTCGGCTAGAAATGAACAAACATGAACCAACAATGTCAAGCAGAACAGCGTAGATATTCACGGTTCAACGGTGAAAGACAGTGGATGTTGTCTGAAATGTCTGACTCTATTAGCAAGTGGATTTGGTTGTATAATTTATCATGCACCTGGATGTCTAACCTTCATCAATGTAGCGTACTCAATAGCCCTGTTGTAATATCAGGGAGTACGCTGATCCCGCGGTAAATTAATGGTGGACCTTGAAACGACGAAAGACAGTGGATGCTGTCTGAAACAACTGACTCTATTACTACTATTAGAGAGTGGATTCAGTTGTATGATTTATTTCATACCTGGATGTCTAACCTTCATCAATGTAGCGTACTCAATGGCTCTGTTGCAATATCGGGGAGTATGCTGATCCCGCGGTAAATTAACGGAGGACCTTGAAACGTTCCCTTCCATCTGGAGCTTACCGATAATGCTCCGTACCTCCCAGCGGCACTACGGTTCTTAGCTGTACGGGCAAGCGAGGACGCTGATAGACTGTATGCTTCAATAAGCAGCCTTTTACCTGTTTCCTCTGTAATAACTCACGGCGTGATTTAGGGTTCCTCAGCCGACTTGGCTGTTACGGTTGCCGCCGCACACCTGCACACCCTAGGGGATCGTTTTCACTCTGCCAGTATTAACAGCTTCCCACATCCCGTAAGACACTTGGCTTTGATTTCAAAAGGGCATCGAGAAAGGCTTTTAACGCGCTCAGGCAGAATTCTAATGGCATCTCCCCCGGGTACCTTTACTCTCAGACTTACAGTCGCTGAAGAAGCACCAAGATTTTTTTAAGTTTGCACCGTTATGACTTTGAATTCTGCAGCGGCATTAGGCAATGCTGACAGAAAAGCTTGACCTATGGTAGAAGCTTTGAACACCATTGCTTGGGGCGAAGATAATATATCTTCTTTTCAGGTGTACATTTCATTTTTCATATACTGTTCGGTACGAAAATCCTGCTATAGGATTGTCAGCACATTTGGAGTAATGTAACGCTAGTGATACCATCTTACACATCTTGGCAGATGTCTTATTATACTGGTATAGAAAACCAAACATAAACTGTAATGCTTCTTTCATCCTCTACTAGTGACGTATCGGTGGTACATGGCAGCTACTTCTTCCGAAAACCATATCTACGGGTGGCATACGTCTGTCCGCCAGCGAATAACGAAAGCGCGTATCCACCTCCAATCCCACTGGAGTCAGGCGAGCATAAAACTTACGGGGCAGATTTATTATGTTCTGCTCAGCTGAATTATAAGTACAGTGCCATTTCTATGACAGTGATAAATCGTGTGCAGCACTCCGGAGAGGAATACATAACCAGGCCCTGCCACTTCTGATTAGTATTCCAGGGACAGCCAATGCCAAATACGGTCACATTCGCATTCTCCATCTTGTTATGCTCTACTACACTTGGGAGCTCACATCAGCCATTCCGCTAGATAACTTGATATATAGGCAGGATCTTGGTTTCCAGTCTTATTTCCTAAAAACTCTCATTCTTAACTGTTCTTTCAAGTGTGGAATATCAGTGTAAATTAAAACACTTACAAATGTAGATGCTGCATGAGTGTCACTAGTCATGATCTCATTTGCATATCAAAGTGTGCCGCTCTTGTTCAGAATGTGATTGATGATGCCCGAAGCATTCACTTCTCGTGATTATGAATAAATCAAAACAATCAGCTTTGATATCGGCTGGACATGTAATGAATGAAACATGATGAATTTTGAACCATACAAACTACGGTAACAAAGAGAAATGGTGATATCATTGACATAGAAAAAGAATTGGGTAAAAAAATCATGTCTCGTCCATCATTTAAGACTCTATATTTCAGTGTGAGTTATACTCTTAGTCTTCTGCACACGCCCACAACTCCCAATCAGATGCCACAATGACATTTTCAAAAGCTAACTGTCAAAACAGATAATACAGCCGTCACTCCGACCACCTGATGATGTGCCCCTCGCCTCACGACTGCCTTCCATCATGCTCGCTGCTTGAGTTCTGCCTTATCATTCAAACGCACCTGGCTAGCCTCCAGGTATAGCGCCATGTAAGGGCAGATGACAGGCCCTTTCTAACAAAGAGCTACAACTGCAACAAGCCGAACGGAAAATGTTAACTCCGCAATACTGTAAAGACATTTACATTTGCAGCGCTTTGAAGTTTACTTCAACGTGAAAACCTGTTTCCAGCATCACTGAGTTCACAGTTAAAAGTTAAAACCTTAGAAACATAACTTTAAACACTGCAAAAGTTTCAAAATCTACAGTACCGATATACATATAATACACCCTTAGAAGCATACTTTTATTTTGCAAACCTTCATTTTGTCTTCAACTGATTGAAATGCATACTGCAAATGCCTTTATTTTGCAGGGATTTAATTTCGCATTAGGGAGAAAATGGAGTGTTCACAGTACTTAACGGTTGAAACAAAGAATTAGGCGGACAGGAGACAAAACAAGCATTTTCGCAGCGTTTTTAAGTCTGCGGTAAAGAGATAACTATAAAAAATGCTAACATTAAACCACCGCGAAAATTTCAACAGTATCTGCTACCACATCAATTCACTATTTTGAATATTTCAATTCACTGTTTTGAATATTTCAATTCATTGTTTTGAATATTTCTAATTCTCTGGGACTGTTGGGACATTCTTGAGTGAATGAATATAAAATCCAGGGCCACGGCAGGAAATGTCCTCACAATAATGGTATTGAATCACGACCTTGCCGGGCAGACCTATCCCTGTAATCACTTTAGCCCAGACAAGTACACGGACGGATTAAATTCCAGGTTTGACTTTCAATCACAAATGCCAGACTTTCCCAAATAACTAGACATATATTACATGCATGCAACAGATGTTGTGAAACAATGTATTTTGTTATCAACCAAAAAAAGCAGAAATGTGTTGTTGTACAATCAACATTTTTCATAACAACAAATTCTTTGTATAGTACACTAGTAGTGCAGTTTTCCCTCTTTTGTTTTACTGGGGCAACATGCATGCAATACTGGTAATATGGGCATAAATCCATATCTTTATGTGATTGATAAAATACATCTTGACATTTTATGTGGCCAGCATCTGATGGCCAATTTAAATTCTACAGAGAACTGGGAATTAAAAGATAGGGAGGTATAAGCAGCAAGAGCAAGTTCTAGTTTTGAAATACTGTACTTGTCGTGAGATGAAATTACATATCTTCAAACATATATGACACTGGTTATATCAAATAATATCATTACTCCTCGAAAAGACTGTTTGTTCTGTGCATATGCAAATGGTACATATGTATGATCTGAACGAACACGTCAGCATAATGCCACTGGATAAAAATACCCGGCGCTACTTTCACGCGTAAAGGTCACCCAGTTTCCAAGATAAGTCAAAGCAAACATAGTAAATACAATGACGTGTTGTAACAGGTCACGACTTTCAAGAATGGACGACCTGGCCTGGTTTCGGGGACACATTCTTTCTCTAATTTGATTTCTCTTCCTGTGTCCTACTTTTCAAACTACATAAATTTGATCAACTGAAACATAAATTACATAACTCCGAGAACTCTGTACGCTGCCTAAACCAAAACAAAGTTTGCATAACTAAAACAGAAAGGTGACAACACGAACTGAAATATAGGGAGAAATGTTTGCATTGGTTTTGTTTTTGAAATTAAGTTAAAACACAGACGATGACAGCAAAAATATTTGTTCTGTCATTTCAACTTCTGTCTTCTGCCCACCTACTCTTTTGTTTCAACCACAAACACTTCATTTCCTCCTGACAGCAAAATCACATCCCTGAGAACATTTCTCCTTTTTACAGTAATGTTTCAGACATACATAAGGCTCGCTGTACAATCCCTACACAGTAATAACTGTCGGCGTACATTACTGAGTGTGCGCACCTTACGACTGGGCATTTTGATATACCACACTGAGCTAAGTTATAACCCTGCCGGCGTTGTAACCCTCTATGCAATATTTATCACTCGCATTGGTTTTTGCTAACGTCAATGTCTCCCCAAACTTTCAATCAATAAATATTTATGATTATTGCAAGGAGAACCACTGGAGGGCTACGATAAAACTGTGAGAAATAGACACGAAGAAATCAATCGGCAGGGACTGTATGGTAAATATTTCATTTTGAGCCTTTCCAGACATTAACATCTCTTTTCATTCACATGCTAGCTTTAATATCATTAATATACATGGTATATTCCTGAAGGTGAAAATATACTCGAAAAGTGAAATCAGAATTGAATACTATTTGCAACGTTCTAACATATTTCACAATTATATTTGTGCATATACAATTAATATTCTGTGTAGAGTAGAGTAGAGAAGTAGAAACCTTTATTTTCCTTGGATGGCCCTGTCGGCCTGCACAAATATCATATGCCTGTATCAATATTCATCATTGGTAAATCTAACTTTTTTAAGTAGTTGTTTCTTATCGTATCAGATTGATATAGATGGCCAGAACAGAATGTCCTTTTCCTTTATTTGTCCTTGGTCTGGTAAGTAGGACAGACTGTGGCATGGATTATAGGGTTATGACTACAGCAGAGCAAAGGTACCTGGCTCTGACATGTACCTTCATTCGTCACCCTCCACCTTTCCTTCCCTCTGTTCCTGCAGACCTCCCTCAGTTCTGAATCATTCAGTTCCTTCTATTGTAAATCTTCAAATGTTTGTTGTGCTTTTCGCAGCAACCTTTCCACCTAAAATTCACAACACTGTGAAAATGCATTTCCAATGTATTACTACTGTAATACAGAAGTGTCTCAACTGCAAAAACCTGCATTCCTCCTCTACTGCAAAATTAAATCCCTACAAAAATAAATGAATGTACAGTATGACTCAGCTTCTAGCTGGGATGTAGTGTACATATGGTGACTTGAATGGACTCTACATTGAACCATATCAATGCACAACAGCTGTGGGAGAGATTCAAATTTCCCTTTCAGGTGACTATTTTAAGATGTGATGTAAGGGTCTACATGGGGGGATCCTGGCAACCCTTAGCTGTAAATTAGAATTCCAGATTTAAAGTGAATTTACAGAGCCCTGTGTGATGTTTTGCACAGACTATGTTCTCTGTTATATAACTTTATAAGTTGTATTGTTGCTGTTGTTGGACTTGACCCAAACTTGCTGGAATGTGAAGATTCAAAAGCTGATTTTCAAAACTGCAGACAATCTTGGCAAACAACACAGGCACGTTGAACGCAGCTGGTACACATAACACCAATCAGTGGGAGGGCACTGTACATGTTAACTATGGGTCCAGGGTTTGATCCTCAGTTATATAAATCTCTGGTCACTTACACCGATTTACTTCATTTCCTCTCTTAGGTATTAAATACAAGTTGCTGACCTTGAAGTGTACATTGTTTCACCCCATCAGTGCATCTGTGTGATCTTCATAGGGTCAGAGGTCAAAGTTGGTCTTAAATCATGTTATAATACTTGTAAAGGAAAGACATGGTCAGAAAACATGGGGCCATACTGGGAAATTTACAGCCGTACTTTTGTGTTCTATGGCTGCTTTTAAATAGCAGAATGGCGCTGAGAAATGCTTTCTTTAATCAGGATATAAAAGGGTTGGGCAGATTTATGTGAGCGGTGCGGCATAGGAGGGAGCTTTACTGTCTTGGCAGCAACAAAGGGAGTACATTACTATAGAAACGTTTTTTGTAGGCCCCTGTGAAAGGTTGCTGCGAAGACTGTATCATCAGCTGATCCAGTAGGTCAAGGCTTGCTGGAAGGCCCAAGGACGCCATCACCACAAATATTCAAAACACATGTACAAGAGGCAAAGACTGGCAAGGCCACGAAGACAAATCTAAAATATCCTAACCTTGCACACTTGATTCCAAGCATGCATAATCGAGATAAAATCTGATCGAGCAAAGTCATTCAAGGTCGTGGCGAAACAGCAACACGACATTCGTGCATGCAAAACAAGGTTGCGTTTGTACACGCGTGGCTGGTGACGGCATTCTCTTTAGGAAACAGCTTGGCTGTTTTCTGATGACAACTTATAACACATACCAATTCCCTTCACTGTAAATTCCTTTATTTTTGTGTGCACTTTATTTCACAGTAGAACTAGATGGGAAAGGTTTTCATGGTTTTTGAAACAATTCTGTAGTACAGTAGTAATACATTGAAAGAACATTTTCGTGGCAGTGTGAATTCACGTTGGAGAGGTCACTGAAAAAATAAAACCACCGTAAATATTTCAAGACTTACAGTACTTCAAAGAAGGACTGTGTACAGGATACATCTGACCAACTCTGCCCTTCAACAATAGCCAGCCATGGAAGGGTCACTAGGTTCCCAAGGCTGCCTAGGCCTTCAGTTACAAAGGCTGAATCATAATAGCGGGGTCAGAGTACAGGTCACGCTACCATTCCCTTACATAAGCGACCTGGGGTCAGGTTCAGTTTGTTTATCTGCACACATACAGAGACGGAGTTCTGAATGGCAACACGATTCACGAGACTAGTCCGTAAACATTCGCAGACACACACACATGGGTGTTTCAAGAACACAATGGTGTTTTTCATCCAGACACAATTCATCAATACACATGATGTGAATTGGTTAAAATCTTTTTTCTACTGTGTCTATTCCAGTACTTTTATTTGGGAATTTTTAGTAGCTTTGTTTGAAACTGTAAGTACTATTTCTCGCTCCTTAAAAAACATTGCATGCCAGATTCAACACTAGCTGAGGTCGCAGTACACAGTATTTACCTACGACCCCCGTGGTCAATAGTAGTTCAGTTATAAACGATAAAGAAGTACAGCGAAACACTGTGTTCTGCTACCTTGACAGGGGGCAGGGAGCTGAAAGGGGGAGGGGGGCAGGGTCACGAGCCTTACCTGACTCCTGCAGGTATCTGTAGACCAGAAAGTTGACCTCGTCGCTGCTGATACTCATGGTGGCTGGGTCTGTCTGTCTGTCCGTCTGTGCTCGCTACCTCCGCAGACTACACATCAGTTTCCTGCACTCAACCAAAGACACACCTGTGCGTGGAGAAAGGGAAAGAGAAGTTTGTTACCTTTTGCCAAGAAGGTTATGTTTTCGGTAGTATTTGTATGTATGTATGTATGTATGTATGTGTGTATGTTTGTGTGCATGTATGTATGTATGTGTGTGTGTAAATGAACATGGCCTGGATGGATTGTCTTGATATTTGGTATGTGGGTAGGTCATGATGACACCCCGAAATGATTAGATTTTGGCTCCTGCAATGGCTTGTTACGGTACTGCAGCAGAACCCCTGGTTTTGGTATCTCGCGGTCTGGACATGCTATGATCGTGATTTTTTTTATGGTTAAAACCTGTGCTGATAAAAGAATGGATAATCTTTGATTGCTAACCAGTGTGAGTACAATGTATGTGGTAACCCAACATGAAAGTGTCAAATTGTTTTATCAAGGCAGGAAAAGGGGTCAGTGTCCTGTCAAACTTTGACCTGTAACTAAGACAACTAACAAGATTAACATATTTGTACATAGGATATACAAGCTTTGTCTGTGTCTTTGCTTGCCAGACATCTAATAAGTATATATACAACCCATTGAACTTGTTTCCAAAACCTTTCACTTTACAATTCACTGTTGCCAGTCCTTCTGAATGTACCAGAATAGTATCTTTGTTCAGGCCGACAGGACCATTCAAGGAAAATAAAAGGTTTCTACTACTACTCTATTACCAGTAAGCATTGCCATCCCTCCTGAAATTGCCACGAAGCATTGCCAGGATCCCCCCATGCAGACCCTCCCATATGGTAGTGACATCTCGGATTGGCAACAAATCAAGCTGTCTCCCCACATCACGCAGAAAACACAGAACACGCACTTTATCACAAAGACAATTAATGGCAGTACAACAGCTTGTGCGAACACCCCTTGTTTTCACCAGGCTTACAATCATAACTATCTATGACAGCTGAAGACGAATGCTCCCATTTCCCAGCCAATCGCAAATGGCAGGAACGATAAGTTAGAGCAACATCTGGTTAAGACAGATAAAGGCAGGACCCTGGCTTAGTACGATAACATTTATGGCGCTGCGGAGGATATTACATGTACATTTGGGTGGTGTCATTTATTTCAAGCACTTTTGTTGATAGCTGAGTGCGAAACAGATTTTAACCTTGTTCAGATAAGCGTTAACCTTCCCCATGTTAAGGTAGCACCAAAAATCTACTGCTACACTTGCAAAACCGGCATCAACGACCTGCAGGCCGAATTTCTTGATTGTCAGAAGGTCGCTGAATTTTGAAACCACAAAGTGAGGCATAATTTTAGCATACCTTTTACATGAAAATCTATCATTACATCAACCAATCTCGAAAGATCATACAGAGATCAATTGGACACTGGCTGTGTTGCTGCCGAAAATGTCCTTTGATTTATCCAGCGAGCTATTTTCTTGCTGCGTGATGCTGGCTTTGGGTGTCAGATAACCGTAAACTCACAGTATTCCATCAAAATTTAATATGCAGCCTGTGAGCTGATTCTGAGAAATATCTAATATAACGAGACACCACCAGATAATGAGACCTTTGATATGAGCAGACAACAGGCCCAGGTTGTAATCGCCCACGTTGAGATTCGAGCCAAATGATTAGTACGGAGTACAGATGCAAGGAAAGACTTGACCCAATTACACTTGTTAACCACAATGGTTGGCCACCTGCTTCTACTAACCAATTAAGGAATTATGAGGTCCCAGATGGGACTTGACATTACAAAGGGCGCTAATTAGTGCCTCATTAGCATGTAACTAGTAGAAAACACACAGGTAGAGAAGTCAGGTGGCAGGTTTCTTGTCACATTGGGTTTTTGTAAGGAGATTTCATAGAGAAGAATGCTCTCATACATATGATTTTATACTTTTTATAGCCCTTGGGGCGTCACTTCAATAAAAGCAAGAAGTAAAATCCCTCAACTAGAATGGGTTGAAAGTGCAGACTGTAAATGAACTAACCATAGACCTTTCCAAAAGTATAGGTTTAAAATATAGAAGTAAACCACTTCTTTAGAGTGTTTTCTATCAGAATAATACATAGTACATAAAGGCCAATATCAGCCATTACTCTAAAAGCTTTTAGATGCACTTGAAGAAAATTCAGTGGATCCAATTCAAGTATACCATAAATACCTTTAGGTTCACAAGGATTTTATTTTGCAGTGGGGAGAAAATAGAGCATTCTCAGTTGAAACATAGAGGTGGGCGGGCAGAAGATAGAACAAGCATTTTTGAAGCGGTTTTATATATATTCAAATTTGTGGTTAAGAGGTTACAGCGAAAACCACAAACATTAATCCACAGCAAAAATGTCAACGTTTACAGTATGCTATGAACTCAATCACGTTTTGGACTCACGTAGTCCAAAACGTGGATAACCCTCTCACCAAGCTGCAACTACATGTGCTTTCATCATGTGAAGGGCTTTAATTGGATGGCTAAGTACAAGGCAAACGCTGGCAGAAATGTGTCTGAAAATGTGAAACGTCCCTCCGAGCCACATTAAACAAACGCCCATTTAGACTTCAAGCGCTCGAAACTAGCACACCTGGTCCCCAGGCTTTACCTGCCAGGATATGGGGAAACAACTTCAAACTAGAATGGCAACATTTTCGGGAAAATGCAGAATATTCCCCTCCCATTACCTACACCTCAAATTTGACATCCTTAGCATTGACTGTAAGGATATTACGAAGTTTCTGCATAAATTATGCAAAGGAGGTCGGCATTAGCATAATTTATGGCCAGGTGTGTTCGCCTTTCCTAAAGGTACCCACATCTCAAATATGACATCCGTAGCGTTTATGGTTAGGGATATGCCTACATTATGCATAATGAACTCATTAGCATAATTTATGGTCAGGTTTTCTGACCTTTCCTAAAGGTTCCTGCATCTCATCCGTAGCTTTTACAGTAAGGGAAAAACAAGTTTATGCATAAATTATGCAAATGACGCCCGCATTAGCATAATTTATATACAGGTGTGTTCACCTCTCCTAAAGGTACCTACATCTGAAATATGGCATCCGTAGCCTTTACGGTAAGGGATATACATAAATTATGCAAACGAGGCCCTCATTAGCATAATTTATGGCCAGGTGTTTGTGACCCTTCCTAATGGTACCTACATCTCAAATATGACATCCGTAGCTTTCACAGTAAGGGAAATACAAGTTTATGCATAAATTATGCAAATGAGGTCCTCATTAGCATAATTTATGTCCAGGTGTGTTCACCTTTCCTAAAGATACCTACATGTCAAATATGACATCTGTAGCTTTTACGGTAAGGGAAATACAAGTTTCTGCATAAATTATGCAAATGAGGTCCTCATTAGCATAATTCATGGCCAGGTGTGTTTACCTTTCCTAAAGATACCTACATCTCAAATATGACATCTGTAGCTTTTACGGTAAGGGAAATACAAGTTTCTGCATAAATTATGCAAATGATGTCCTTATTAGCATAATTCATGGCCAGGTGTTTTTACCTTTCCTAAATTTATCTACATCTCAAATATGACATCTGCAGCTTTTACTATAAACGCAATACAAGTTTTTGCATAAAGTATGCAAATGATGTCCTCATTAGCATAATTTATTGTCAGGTGTATTCACCTTTCCTATAGGTGCCTACATCTCAAATATAACATCCGTACATTGTAACATAAGGTACATATAACTTGCTGCAATATCATTAGTACAGCTACCACCGCACATCTACTTGGTTTTTGGCAGAAGAAAGAAGAAGAAGAAGAAGAAGAAGAAGAAGAAGAAGAACAGGCAAGCAAAAACAGTATATCCCCCTTCCCACTGGAAGGGGAATATAACAAGACTGATCCCAGACAGCTTCAGACTTCAGTCTGACAAGGTTTCAAACTACTCCAGCCTCGTCAGCTGGGTATTAAGCCCGCATAATCACATCCAAAAGACTTCTGAATGAAGGACTAAATTTCCCAGGGGCATGTCTTGCTTAAATCAAGTCAAACTGCTTGTGACTTGAGTCACAACATGAAACCGTTGGATACTACATTCAAAACAAGACATTAGCTTCCAACAGCAGGCTCACAAAGTATTCGTCAATCCAGTACTGTGGTTAAGTGTTTGTGTTTTCTCCGTAACCTCTTCACCATGAACTTGAAACCAACACAAAAATGCTTGTTTTGTCTTCTGCCCGTACACCACATTGTTTCACCAATGGACAAAAAACGAACATGTCATTTTCTCCCTACCTCGATATCAAATCACTGCTAACTTAAATGCATTTAAATTACTATTTTTTACTATGAGACATTCGCTTGCAAAGACAGACTCACAAAAGTATTCGTAAACTAGACTGGCCGTCATTTGCTTTAAGAGCAAATTCAGGATGTTTAGCCCATACTCCTCATGCAAGAAGTGGGCTGTCCCAAAATAACTCCTGGGCAAATCCAAGTTTCTGCATAATTTATGCAAATGAGGTCCTCATGAGCATAAGTTATGTCCAGGTGCTTTCACCTTTCCTACATGTACCTACATGTTCAAGATGACATCCGCAGCTTTTACAGTAAGGGGAATACAACATCATGCATAAATTATGCAAGTGAGGTCCTCATTAGCATATGTCATGGCCAGGCGTGTGCACCTTTCCTAAAGCTACCTACATCTCAAATATGACATCTGCAGCTTGTACGGTAAGGGAAATACAAGTTTCTGCATAAATTATGCAAATTAGGTCCTCATTAGCATAATTTTTGGCCAGGTGCATTCACCTTTCCTAATGGTACCTTCATCTTAAAGATGACATCCGCAGCTGTCACGGTAAGGGAAATACAAGTTTATGCATGAATTATGCCAATGAGGTCCTCATTAGCATAATTCATGGCCAGGTGTGATGACCTTTGCTAACGGTACGTACATGTCAAATCTGACATCTGCAGCTTTTCCGGTAAGGGAATTACAAGTTTACGCATAAATCATGCAAATGAGGTCCTCATTAGCATAATTTTTGGCCAGGTGCATTCACCTTTCCTAAAGGTACCTACAACTCAAAGATGACATCCGCAGCTTTTACGGTAAGGGACATACAACTTCATGCATCGATTATGCAAATTAGGTCCTCATTAGCATAATTTATGGCCTGGTGTGTTCGCCTTTCTTAAAGGTACCTACATCTCAAAGATGACATCCGCAGCATTTACGGTAAGGGACATACAACTTTATGCATACATTATGCGAATTAGGTCATCATTAGCATAAGTAATTGTCAGGTGTAGTCACCTTTCGTATAGGTACCTACATCTCAAATATAACATCCGTACCATGTAACATAAGGTACATATAACTTTCTGTAATACCATTAGTAGAGGTACCCCCTGACATCTGCTTGGTTTTAAGTCCCAGACAGGGGAAGTGCAGGAGGGCTTATGTTACAGTATGACCTAGTTCTTGCTGGCCCCCACAGAAAATAACCAAAAATTGCATTAAAAAATTGCAAAATAAATCATTTTGAAGTAGTGTATGCCAAAAAAAATAATGGGGTCCTTTGGGTAAATATCCAATGCACAACTAAACCAAATTTCAGGTCCTCAGGTTTCAACACCACGGCACTGGAGGCCATCATGTGCGACTTTTGTCTGAAAATGACCAAAAAACCTCCATAAAATCATTTTAAAAACTTATATCAAAAAAATTTAAAAAGGGTCTAGGGGTATACACGTACTCTACCTGCATACCAAATTTCAGCTAATTTGGTCGACGGACCACCGAGAAGAAGCGATTTGAAGATTTGACAGGAGAAGAAGAAGGAGAAGAAGAAGGAGAAGAAGAAGGAGAAGAAGAAGAAACCTGACAAAAACAATATGTTTCCTTGGCGAAACATAATAAGATTACTTCTTGCTAAAATCTTAATTCTAAACGGGTTGTACAGGAGTAAGGGAAAGGTCCCGCCAGGTTGACCTTTGCTCCATTTCGGCCTGGCGCTGAGTAAATGGATTTGCCCCACCAGTGTCTAAAGTATAAATATTTACACCAGGGCGCCCTAGATCCATAATGGTCCCAAGGTCGCTTGGAGTGACCGAGGCTTATCTGAGGAAGCAGACTGCAAGGCTGAAGTTATGTCTGCTCCTTCCCTAATGTTGAGGAAGAGGGATTTGCTGGAATGACCACATCCATGGCCAGGTCTCCTGGGGATTTGGCTCTGGGCCAGACATTCCCTGCTTCTGCCCTTGGGTGACCCAAGCGGTTGGCCCCGCCCCCTACCATTACAACATGTCTCTCCACAGGATCATCTGGGACTAGAGAAGCACTGGAGTTTGGTGAAGTTTGGGCACCATATTTGGTCCACTAGAGTTAGAGTCTGATCACACAATCTAAAAAGTTGGGCAAAAGTTACAAAAGTCAGTCTCGTGGAATACCTTAGTCTTTTAACTTCAAGAAAAGAACCTTCTTCTGATCAAATAGTAACAGCGGCTGCACTGCCATTGTCAAAGGCAACACGTAAAGTCTATAATTTCACAATTCTCCACCTTACATCTGCTTGGAGGTTAGGGAAACCCACCCACAAAATGAATGCTAATGACACCAGCCCCCCCCCCCCCCCACTCCACAAATATTCTATGCGAAGTGATCAATGAAAACCTACTTCATGTCGGGACAAGACTATACATTTGCCACGGAGCCCAGCTCCAAGAATATTCCTGCCACCATAAAAATTAAAAGCCATAAATAGTCCAAAGCTACATGTGCAACAAGCAGACCACATCACACTGATCCTTAAGGTCTCATTTATGTATTACTCCGAGTGGGTACCCTAAAAGAGTCCGTTGCCCAAAAAAATGAACGGCTGCATGTACATGTGTCTATATCGGTGTAAAAATCGCCTATAGCTAGGCCAGCTGATATCAAGCGTCAAACTGATGAAAGCTTGTTTGTAACGGAAGAAATTAACAGGTAAAGTTCGGCAGCCGCGCGCGAGGTCGGACGTCCACAGCCGGACATTGGCGGTAATTCGGTGGATCACTTTCAGCTGGAAAGTGCCTATTTAGGGGGTCTAGCTAAGTGCCGCTTTTAATTGCCATAAAAAGGTATTATATGCCAACTGGTAGTTGGCAATTTTTTCAGATGATCTAGGGTAGCTGAGCTCAACAGAGAATGAATGACATCGGTGCATTTCCTATAGCTTCATTACGAACGCGCCCATGTAAAACACGTTTTATAACATGTAAGCCTATGGGGCGGAAAAACTCATGAATGAGACCTTAAATAAAAATGAAAAATATTCATAAAAAATCAACGATTAGCGCTGGCGCGTAAATTTCAAAACGATTGATAACCCGGCGTTACCCCGCATTTTCTGACCGCAAGTTGCCATGGCAACGGACTAGTCTACATTTTTGAGGGGCGTTTTTATTGTTTTTTTCATTGTATTATGCTTTGCTAGAAGTAGAAGCCATTTGAAAGAAGACTAAAGTTTCAGATCGTAAATACACGAAATAGAGCATCCTTCTGTTCCTCCTGTTGCGTTTTGTGTTGGAAAATTAGGTGTCAACAGGCACAACGACGCACGTACCTCACTAAACTGCAGCTAACGCGTACGCAAGCTAGCATATTGCAATACACTTCCAGACGTAAAGCTCCGTGTCAAGTAAAAGGCTATGGAATACACTTTGGCTGACGGCGACACCCCCCCCCCCTTCCCCCATGCCTTATTTGTGTATCTTGCCTTAATCGTGTATCTTAGGGCGATTCCGACGGCCGTCTTTGTGTCTGTACCCAGATTCCATCCTCGTTCTTTCAGAGTCTACCAAGCCAGGCTGCGCACAAAGCAGCACTTTGAGTCGTTGTCTAGTCCTGTACGCCTCGATCGCATATCAGCCAAGCTCAAAAACCACCTTGCTGGCCAGCATTGGCGTAATTTGAAGCCCAGAATCACTAAAAGCCGCACAATCTGTTCTCTCCTGAACCGCGTCCGCTAGGGGGCGCTTCATGCTTTTCACAGGTGTCAAAGGCCAATGCGTCGACGTAGGACACCCGAACTTTCAAGGATGGTGGAGAATATAGTTTTCTTTCGTATTAATCATCATTGACTTAATACATTATACTTAAGGTCTCATTTATGTATTACTCCGAGTGGGTACCCTAAAAGAGTCCGTTGCCCAAAAAAATGAACGGCTGCATGTACATGTGTCTATATCGGTGTAAAAATCGCCTATAGCTAGGCCAGCTGATATCAAGCGTCAAACTGATGAAAGCTTGTTTGTAACGGAAGAAATTAACAGGTAAAGTTCGGCAGCCGCGCGCGAGGTCGGACGTCCACAGCCGGACATTGGCGGTAATTCGGTGGATCACTTTCAGCTGGAAAGTGCCTATTTAGGGGGTCTAGCTAAGTGCCGCTTTTAATTGCCATAAAAAGGTATTATATGCCAACTGGTAGTTGGCAATTTTTTCAGATGATCTAGGGTAGCTGAGCTCAACAGAGAATGAATGACATCGGTGCATTTCCTATAGCTTCATTACGAACGCGCCCATGTAAAACACGTTTTATAACATGTAAGCCTATGGGGCGGAAAAACTCATGAATGAGACCTTAAGACCTCACTTGGATCATGACCAGTTTAAGATGTCTAGACAGCATATCAGTAGCTTCTTGGAAGAAGGAACAGCGTGGCAAGCTATAATTCTTCTCGGAATAGATGTTCTAAACAGGATTTTTTCGCAGAAAGCAGGGCCAGTATCCGCACATACAACATACATCATCCCCGTGGTTTGACATTCAACCTTTGTCGTGATGCCAGATTCCAGTTTGGGGTGCATACCCTAAAAAACAGATTCTAGCTATGGCAGAGTCTACACCTTAGACCCCGTTCATACTAAATCGCGCAAATCGCGAAATCGCCCTGAGTCGCATTCCTTCACACAAGGGGTCGAACGAGCGCGAGTTGTAAAATCGCGTCCAACGGCTTGATAAACGGCGGACGTGTTATTCGATTGTCACCACTCATACTGTTGTGTTCAATGACCTTCTTGTACTTCATCTTGAGTTTTTTTTACCTTTAATAGTGCGGCATTACTTCCATGTTTTCGCGTATTTGGCCAACTCAGACAGTCGCCACTTCAGCGTACACGCTCTGGTTTCGGTGGGATCCCTTGAGTTTCTTCTGGATCCCCACATCCCCGAAGATGGCCATCAGTACATGCGTTTTCATCATTCCATAGGCCAAAATCGCCTCCCGATTCTGACATATTTCCGCCGCATTCGGCGTAATATTCCAACAAGCTAGGAGGTAGATGAACATCGTATAATGAGCGGAAAGACTGAATTTGCAGATGACCCGTTGACCCACGACCGGGTCAATATGCCAAGTAAAGCGCCCAACGCGCATCAAGGCGATTTCGAGCGTTCATACTAAGTCGGAATGCAGGCAAATCGCGAGTAAACCACCTCCAGAGGTGGTTTCGCGGAAAGCGATTTCGGGCGATTTCAAATGCGATTTGGAGCGTTCATACTAAGCCACATTATCGCGATTTACGCGATTTAGTATGAACGGGGTCTTAATAACAACGCTGTCCTATGAACTAGTTTCACCCAGATCAAAGATGGTCCTAATATAAATGAGGTCGTAGACTACTGTCCTATATGTGTAATTATAAGGCATGAAAGGTTATTGTGTCGCACGTCAGATGCTTGAATGGGACAATGCTCACATCACATGACTGGAAGCAAGGTTAGCCTTTGTGGGAAAGTCATACAGTCATGAAAATGTGCATTGAAGTGTCTCCAAGGTTGGTCTATTCAGGATAATCTATCACTTCTGACACGTTCACATACTGTAAATCTTGACATTTTCACGGTGGTTTTGTGGTCTTGTTTTTCACGGTGACCACTCGCCCAGAACGGGTGTATCCATTACTGTTCAGTATGTAACTATAACGCTATCGTTTAAACTCAAACCACAGCGAACATGCCTTACTCAGGGCTCCAGACTAACTTTTAGGCCTAGGAGCACTGTGCTCCTAACTCAAAAAAGTTAGGAGCACCAGCAAAAATCTAGGGGCACCACTACAAAAAGTTGGAAGAACAAGCAAAAGTCTTGGCTATACCAAATAATACTCCTATTAATCAATGTAATACGTTAACAACAACCGGGAATAAAGTACTAAGTACTAGTATTTGAATAGATTATAAAAGATAGAAACCTACATTGATTTTGCAGAACAATTGGCAATTCAATTCATTCAATACCTTCCTACATACTGATACTAGTACGATGGATTTTTAGAAAAATTGGGCATAGGTTCCCCGACTGGCCCCTATCCGGGGGCCACGGTGCCTCAAGTTCAACAAGTTGAAAAATACACAATGGTATTTTTTACTTGGAACAAGGCAGGTAATGATTCACATAACCTTGAATGATAAATAAATAGATGACTCTAGAAAATATCTATTGGGTTCATGACCAAAACAAATAAAGTCATATTCCATAATTTGAAACTTCACTGCTGGCATCAAGTTCAACATTTTTACAGGCATTTCTTTTCTTTTTACCCTCACCCTCTGTCTACAGATAATCCAAAATACTTTATTATCCTTAAAATTCTTGCTCAAAATAGTATCAAAAATGATCTGTTTGTGCCGACCCAGTCAAATCGGGAACTTCGAAACGCGTAGTTCAAATTTCGCGCGTCAGGACCGCGCGGCGCCGTCATCCAATGACAGGCAGACCCATGGGGAAAGCTTTGTGATTCGCCGCTGTGCAGTATAGACAGCAGCAGAATGAAAGTACATGCAGCACCGTAACAACGGGCAGGTAATGAGCTTTGAAATGATACCGGTGACAAAAGGAAAATTTGATATTTTTTTAAAATAAAACTCCACTTGAATTGATTCATCAATTTTTGATCGTAAAAATCATCGCTTGAACAGGTATAAATATGACCGCAGGAAACAAGCCTTTCATCCTGCTGCGGTCTATTTTTCATAAACATCATGGCCGCCATTGAAAACAGCGAGCGTCCGGCGAGCGCTCACTTTCATCGACAAAGTTTTGGCGTTTGAAACATTTTACAAATCAAACAAATACACCACAAAGGAGAGAAACTTATATCCTTTATTTCTATGGGTAACTTTGCCACTAGGAACGGATAGTTTTTGTACCGCGGGTGTGGGAACATGATAGAAAATTCACCGACGATATTCGCGGTAGCATTGGAATACCTATATTTTCGGCTTACCGCTTAGTTCTGTAGCCATTATCCTGGCGCAGGTCTTAATTTTGGATTGTCGCACCGTGCGACCGTGATTTTAAATCTAGTCGCATTCTCAAGAAACTGGTCGCATACATATTGTGTGCGAGTCGCACTCACGAGCGCTGCTTACTCCGAAATTAAATCACTGCGAACTTTAAGACATTTACAGTAAACTCAAGGTAGGGGAAAAATAATCAGATGAAGGTTAGACACCAGGTAATAAGATGTGCAAGGTAACAGTTACTCAAGCAACTGGATAAAATTTAATCCAGTTGGCTTGAGAAACTGTTACCTTGCGTATTTTCATAATTGGAAGCACTTTCCCCAAAATGTCATAAAAACAATTTGTCTGCTTGTACAATCAATCTTGAAAACCTGCCAACGAACCTAACATGTTGTAAAAGCAAGTAGTTGCCATGTCAATATTCCCTTTACCCATGGCATAAATACAGTTCACATAAACCAGCGATTGCCCTTTGGACCTTCTAAAGTGCACTGCCACCACAGGCGCAACCAAAGACCTTTTCAGCAAAGGACAAGGGGTTACAAAACATGCATGCTTGGGGACATGTACAGTAGGTGGGGCCCCAACATTCATTAACTACACATACCTGAGCCAACAGCCTGTCTTTGTTGGCTAAGTTGATTAATGACCTCGTCCTGATAAAGCCACATGGAAAACATCAGATCCAACCAGAGCGTTAAAAGAGGCCCCAAAAAAATGATAAGCATCCCTACAGAAATGGCAACCTTCACTGTGAATTTTAGCAATTTCACCTTGCAAATGAATAGACGCCTTATGTTCATGTACAAAAAAACATCCTGTTTGGACTTCTTACTTACTGAATTTCAAAAATGATAACAAGACTTTCATAACGAAAACGACCTGCACTCACTGCACAACATACATGTAAAGAACGCTACATTAGAAGAACCACGTTCAATACCTTTTGTTATTGGCCCCACAGAAAAACACTTTTGTCTCTAGAAATAGTACAGGATATATGAGTAAAGTGTCCTTCAGACATAGGTCAAACTCTGCATGAAAAAAAATCAATGGCAGATCTTACCAAAGGTTGACCATACAAGTAGGCTACACTATGTATAGGTGTTTTTTTATTACATAGCAAGATTGAAAAATGCTTACAAAATGTTCTGACACCCTTTTTCTTAATATGCTACCTGAACACACAGGTATCAGAACAAAGGATATCCCACAAAAATCCGTGAATTTTCAGGAAAAATTTTTCGCACAACTGCATTGGGTGGTGGAAAGAAATGTTGCCGGATACACAAGCATACAAGTTATGTGGTGTGACAAAAGTTGTCAATGACAATTGAGGATGACCTGCTTTCCATTCTTTTCAATGCCAGCCGACCTAGAAAAAGGGACACTCTTTGGTCCATGCGGTCGACAATCTGCCTACAAGTACAACACAACACTACAGTCAATTAACAATTATGGCATGTAACCATTTCTATAGATCTCCTTACGCATTTTCTTCAACATAAAACATGACGCAATCTCATTTAAAGAATTCCAAAAAGAAACAGTTATATAAAAGAATAACTCCGGTAGGGGCAGTTTGGCATAAATCGCATGATCGTGCCTGAAACAAGAACAAGCAATGAATACACAAACAGAACTCACCTGAAATGTACCAGTACATATGCACCTTGCATGCTCAATATTCCAACTTGCCCCAACCAGACTGCTAAGAACAGTACTACAACTGTTTACTCCAGCAAATGCTAATCAGTTACACATTTACAGGTCAGGCATGGGATGACATCACATTTCCTGACCACAAGACTAATCTGATCAATCTATGCCACATTTCGGCCAACCAAATCAAAGGACTTGCCTCTAGACCCTGCCAGATGCCATTTCACAAACACCTGGCCAGCTTAATCCTTGTCAGTTCCTAATGCTGTCTGGCAGAACATGTGGCATGCCCCTTTTGAAACAAACCCCCTTACTGGGCCCACGGAGAGAAGAGGAAAAAAATTGATCAGGCACTCAGGCACATGATGCAGTGGGCAGCCCGAGTTTGACATCAGCAAAATAACCCTCACAAAGAGGGTGTCCTTTCTGGGCATTCGTGACAGCAGATCGATGGGCACCTGACGCTATTTGTCAAGGACATTCAAGACACTCAGCATATCAATTGCAGCGTACTTACAAAGAGAAGCCCCAGCCCATCCATACAGATGAGGGGCAAAATCCTTTTAGGCTCAGTAGACAACAAAACTTACTCTTTACTGACATTAGTGACAACCACATGAAAGAAAATTTTCCATAGTCCGCATGTCTAGATGCAAAGGACAAATTCATATTTTTTATGCGTTAAGACAAGCCCTGTATTCGAATTTAATTCCATCCAACATCTACACATGTGCAATGAAGCGAGAAGTACTCAGTTAGCTAAAACACTGTGGTCTACTATGAACACGTATATTGTATATACTTTTCTGTATACAAATTTGTTACATGTTTGTAAAGTCATACGATTCATGACTTGTACCTAGTAGCCCTTTGAGGCATGGATGTACAATAAAGGTCTTTCACCCTTCTAGCTGATAAAGCATATCATGTGTAGCTCAAGATAAATCTACATTCAATAGCTGTAACAGGCAATGGAAGAGGTTGGCAGGCACCCAAATGAACAGACTGGCTGTTTTCCCTTCAAGGTATCATATCCGTAATCCTGCACCAATTTCTGTCATGGAGAACAGAGACACAGTGTGACTCAAGACAGACATTTGGAAGCCAGAAAATACCCCGAGATTTGATGCGACTAACGCTAATGCATCCCTACTGTGCAAAGAGTCATTCTTGTGAGCTATAAAGAGAGACAATTTTTCACAATTACAATTGACATAGGATGACTCTTGAAGCCATCAAACAGAGAAAAGTTTGGGTCCAGATATCCTGGCATTACTACAGGAATACAATAACAAGACCATTGATTGAAAAAATAGCCTTTCTTCTAAATTTTTTTCTAATTATCTCTTCTAGACATCAAGATCACCATGATTTGATATTAAAAGTATGATGATTAAAGTATAGCCGTCCTTTTATATTTTTCCCTGTTGTTTGTTTTTAAGATATAGCATCTACATATAGTCTGCATTTACCTTGTGTCTTCAAATTAAACAAACTAAGTTACAAAGTGAATGCTTCTGATGAAGGTTGGAAACACTAATCTCCCAAGTTGCAAAACCACACTTACTTGGAATGAATAATAGCCACCAGGCATGCTGGCCTAATTCCTGTCATGTTTAGATGCGTGAGCACATAGAATCAGGGACTTAAGTCTGCCAAAACACCTTTCATAACAACTTCCTATGCAATCATTTCCCTATGACTCCAGATTTGTTCACTGATACTGTAATCTCTTACCAGTAAGTCTCTTCTAAAAGCACACATGTACAACGCTTTGGGCTGGAAAGACTGGGTGCACAAGCACTTTTGTGCAAACACCCAAAATTGCAGCTATGCGTTGCACAAAGATAGTTGTGTGTGATTACAAACATAAATGTTCTATCACACACTAATACTAATACACAACATCTTCTTGACATTTAAGTGTCAGAAAAAACAATAAATCGTTTTTTGTCTCATTTCATGAAAATTTTGAAGTGATGTACATACTAAATTTCAGATTCATGCTCTTATGAGACGCAGTCAGGTTTGTCATTACCGGTAGGTTTTGCTGACGCATGGCATGTTGCGCACACAATTGTTCTTCTCTGCACCTAAATTCTTAGGTTCTGTGCACCAGTGCGCCTATTAGGAATGAACTTGAGGCCTGTCACATGTTGTTTCTTGTCGCCCTGAGGGTAGCTGTGTCTAAGAAAGCGCACGTCACAGCCCGCTGGATACACGAGACGGAGAAGGCACGTGGCACGAGCTCCACAAACAGGGTCCTCCTATTTGCATAGGGGTTCAACGAACTGTGCTTAATACCTTTCCAACAGCAAACAATGCTCCGCAGGTCAAGTATTACTCCCCCCACCTGGCTCAGTACACAACAGCTTTTGTGGATGTGACCAGAATCCAGTTACCCAACAAAACCTGGTTACACGGCGTTGTTACGGCAGGGGGGAATCTAAAATATATTCACGTTTACAGTCTAGTGCAGCAATATACTCCACATCCTCAAGAGGAACGGTAAAAGGTCCCGGGGATTGATGCTGTAAAGGTCAACATGTGCGGGAGAGAGAGAGAGTGCCTCGAAAAATTTATGGGGAAGCTAGCACTTTACAGAGCCAATTCTTCTGATTGGTAATGCACTGTGCAGTCTCCAGGGGAGGGGGGGGGGGAGAGAAATCCCTGACTGATGAAAAATCAATTCCTCCTTTAGGTCCTTCCTCCCGCCTGCCACACTAATGTTGATTGATACAACACTGCAGTGGAATGCCACGCTAGCTTTGATTATATGGCAGCGTTCCAAGGCTACCCTTAGAACAGTCTCTTCCCACCTGCCTGAATTTTTTCTTCTTTTAAATTTAACAAAATTCCCCGTTTTAAATGACTCGCAATAAATTGCCCTGGAGTAAAAGGCAGAAGAGATGGGGATAACAGATGAGGCAAACTGTCAGCTACACTGCCAATTTAGGGCATATTGATTATGCCAGCATTTTCAAGCCAAGATAAGGCAGTGGAAAGTTACCTCTGTGACAGGCGTATAAATCACTGGCAGGCATCTGCGTGGGGGGAATACTAATCAGCAAGAGAGCAAACAGGGCTGTCCTTGGCACACAGTGCCTGAGAGATGTGCCAGCCGGGTCCAGCCTATCACCTGACACCAGCCAGGCAGGCAGGCACATAGACAGGCCATGGCGGCCACCCCAAAACTCCTGGGGATGAAAGGATATACGTCATAGGCTGCTGAACAGCGCACAAAAGATGTCAGGGCGTTGTGGCGAAGCACGGGATAAGCCACGTAAACCAAGGAGGGATAAATGCCCCCAGAAAGACTGGTTTTGGCCACTCCTACTGTTAGAATCCAGACAAAGGAATAAGCCTGCTTTGGGTCACAGAACTTTGGTGTATAGTATTACTGACTGGACCTGGGACCAGCCTTTCAATTTCACACACCTTGGACACCATTAACACTCCTTCAAATCTGATGGGGTCAACAGCCTCAGAAACAGCTCATCCTTGTTATTTGGCCAATCAGGATCCGTCAAGGCTGCTATCTATTATATCTGCACTTGCATTGTCCAGGACCGGAAAGCTTTCACGCAAATTTTGAACAGAGTGGATTCAAAGACTGATAATAAAAAAAACGGGGTAAAACGCTGGCATTCAGGATTTGGGCGTTACTTTTACCATTATTTCTGGATCCTAAGTTTGTAGGAACACACAATTAGACATAAGCGCATAAATGGGTACAACATACATTGTAATATGTCAAGGACCTTTTAGTACATCCCCATTCATACCCTTGCAAACACTTTGTTTAATTCCGACTCAACCTACATAACCTACTTCATTATGGTCTCGGTTCGGAGTTTTTTTTTTAAATTCGGGGCCGACCTGACTCGTTCCCTTAAAGGCAATAGCGCTTTTCCAAACATCCCTTTTCGGCCGATTCAATGTTTCTGATGGATGGGGGTGACTTATCTTCGAACGACAGACGAATTTGATATTTTCTGTGGAAACGTCATTTTTAGTGCGAACCGTCACTAAAAGCAATTTTCATCCCCAAAACTGCTATTTTTAGGGCATTCTTCCAAGGCCGCTTGAAGGAAAATAAAAGTTTTCCTAGGATAATGACTGATATGGAAATAAAGGTCATCATTCTGTCTGTGCAATTAGTAAAAATGAAAAAAAATCGTGAGGATACGTTTTCCGCAATCCCCGATGGTGCGAAACCATGCAAAACGCACATAGAACGCACGATTCGGGTAATCAGGCGACAAAGCCGCGTTACCGTCATCGCGCACTAATACCAGGAAGTACCCGCGGACGACCAAAACTCGGAAACCGTAAAACGCTACGAAGATCGAGTTTTTCAGGAAATACAAAAGATAACGCACTGCTATAGCGATAACCGAAAAATCGGGAGCCAAAACTAACGAGAAAACCTAGGATTTGCGTCTTATCTTCACGCACTATTTAGGTCCTTGGTCAAAACAATTCCGAACCGGAACCTTAAGCATGAGACGAGGAAACCTACTGTCAATATCTCTGGGCATCAATCTTGTCGTGTTATGCAGACTGTTTTGTAGGACAATGATCTAATTATGATGCGCCTCACTTCCCCATCCATCAACATTTATTCCCCTAAAGTCCAAATAAAATGACAGACATTTAGCTAAGGCCCCCTTCAACTAGACGGTGATCACAAAATTTGTTCTTTATCTAAGAAATCTGTTGATCGATTTGTCAAATCTTTGGTTGCTCAACGGTCGCAGCCTCTGGTGGAAAAGGAACAATCCTATTCTTGATTTGCATTCATAGCGGAACAAGTAACTGGAAAGATACTGTCTACCATTGTCACTGATAACCATATCTTTTCTTTATTCTGGGCCATGGCATGAGAGAGACATTCAAATATCATAGCAGCCTCTAAGAAATGTGATTGTTTTCAGGTAATATCCTGACATTTGTGCTACAACTTCAAGTATACAAAAAATTATACGTACAACTCTTAAATTGTTTAGTGCATTAGGGGCACAACCAGTAAATAGGACAGAGGTTTGTGCATGACCTAGGGAAAGCAGGGTCGATGGTTACAGTTGTTGACAATACAAACCAACAAAACAGGCCATCAGATTGGCTTCCCATTCCGTCCATTCCTTAGAATGGTTGCACACACATTCCCAATCACTGAGAGAGTCCGCCCATTTAAAGTTGGATTGTTATGACAAGACAATGGCCAATCAAGATCTCCTTACACAACCTCTTTCGGTACCCATTCCTTGCATGCAGTTTTCCTATGCAAAACAAAACAAGGGTGTATCAAATGTCAAAAATATCTAGAGCTATATATATGCAAAATAGGTTTCCAACAAGTATGCCAAATACCTTCTGTAATTGCCAACGCACGTCGTACAATTTCAGCCCTTGCACAGAGGCTGAGGAAAATGGCTGGAATGAAACTGTGACAAAAAGTTACTGTAAAATATGACATATTCCACAGCCCTACTTTGTGGCACATACACAAAGAAAGCATTTGACACCACTGAACAATCTAACGTCACCCCCAGGCACAAATATCTGGCTGCACAACTACCGAAATATCCTTTCAAGGACACAAATTTAAACAGCAACACCAGAACGAAAGAAGAGAGACAAATCTCACCACAGAAGGAGAAAGTTCATTGCCCATTACTGCGTGCAAACTACCTGTTCCAGTTCATTAGCATGGCTAACCTTATAACGAACAAAGGGCTCTATATGGATCTATACTTTAAACTGATGGTAAACTGCCTCTGTAAATGCGACAAAAGCTTGTCCCATCCGTACCTTATAATTAAGCAGTACATCCAGGTGGAAACCTGGCAACGTAAGGGTACCGGTTACGTCAATGACCGATTTGAATGTTTCTATTTTCTTATATAACAGACATTTATCTAGATGATAGGATCCATATGTTAATGATCGCAGTCTAAGATACTTTTTTTTGAAAATGAGGATCTAATGCCGAGCCTCAACTGTCATGTGACTGCTTGAGCTAATATGGAGAATGCATTATTTTTGTTTCCATGTCGTTATTGTTTAAGGAAAAGCTTTTTAATTCACATTGATGGTTAACTAATGTTACTTAGGATTTTTAAAAAATCAGCTATAACTGCTGTCCAGAACTGAGTTGCCCAATGTAGCAGCATCACAGTCTTTATCTTTTTAGAAAACCTGGATGTGATTTTTCAAAACAGAAACGGGAAGTCTGCATAAGATGAACCAAGCAGTTCATCCAAAATCAACCAGCAGTTCATTTATACATCTCTTTGTGTAGTTCGTTCTGGGCATTTCATGAAAGAACCTCCACCTCTGCCCTGCTTTTCCCCCCAGTTGTCAGGAAAGCCGGTTCAAGTCACGTATTCAGAGTCTGTTCGGGGCAAAAAGGTCACTGGTGGAGCTCTGGAGGTCACAGAAGGGCGTTCAGTTGGCACACCACCACCCCAGTCAGCCTGGCTTCGGGCCATTTTTCTCTTATAGTGCACCTAGTAAAAGGTCCCCTCACATTGTAAACAAGTATATGTACTAGTGCTGGAAGTTCACACACACACAGAGCTATAAAACGGAACATTAAATTTCAAACAAAGCTGATTTCCTGTGGGAACTTTAGAAGCAGACAATTCAATCCGTCGGTAAAGCTTTGGTACAGGGCGACAGCAGAGGGGGAAATTTACCGGCCTACGCACAAAGGGGGACATGATGAAATATAGGTTGGGCTGACCTCGTAATCTCCAAGCAGATTCCAGGAGAAAAGATTGTTTGTGGTGTGTGCCTCTTATCAGGGAAGACATTCCCTCCCACCTCTACTTGGAGATTACTGCCTTGTGCACTGGGATAACTACCTTCTTCAAAAATTACAAGACAAGCTAGAATACAAAGGGTAATTTTTCAAGACACAAAACAACAGCTTATGCCTTGAGGCTGTTTTGGGGAGTGGACTTACTGCAGCTGTACTGCCAATTTGCAAAATACAATGAATATAACCCTTACATCCCAATTTTATGCACTTGTCGCCTGCTTAAAAAATAATTTTGTAACTAGGTCTGTACCCCTTTGCATCAAATAATTAGGATAAATCGACAAGGGCGACAATAATTACACAAGATTTCGACAAACACATTAATGGACAGCCTTTGTTCATCTACCTTCTAATGAAGGCTTCCCTGATAAGCAATTAAGGTTCTGCTACATCAACAGGTGTGTTTTGTTTCTACCAAGATGTCACTGAACTCAAAGCAGGTCAATATCTAAGCCTAGAAATAGAATCCCCTGCTAGAGTGGAAGCAATAGGAGAAAACATCTAAACCTTTCTCTCTGAGATCAATCCCCTTTAATTTCCCCCTGAGGGAGAACGACGCACCCTCTTTAGAAATCAGACTACAATGACGTCAGGCGTAAAACCATGTTTGTACCTTCGGGGGTCAGCGTTCTGGCATACGGGAGGGCACTGTAATACGCACGTCTTCATTCCCCCGGCGCCGCCATCAAACCTCTCGCAACTCTGGCGTTAAGCAATATCTCAGCCTGCCAACCAATGATTGAACAGTAAGGGAAGGATATCGGAGATGTTATACAGCTTGTGGGTAAAGGCACGCCTTATAAATAAAGTCATTGGTTGCAGAGATCGATTCTCATCAGCAGAAAAATGGCTGCTGCAATTTCTGGCGTGGGGCCAAATCCAATATACAAGGTCCATCTTCAAATGGATGGAGCAGCTCATGTTGCAGTAAGAAACACTTAAACACTTCCAGCCAAAGACAAGAAACAACAACGTGCTATCAAAGTACAAAGGTCAACAACGACACAACAGGAAACGGTCTACGTGAGGGAGAATCTGAAGTTAACGTGCCACTTCACAATTCTGGGTGCAGCAAGCTGTGCAAATGTCAAATAATTCATCCTCTAAACATGAATGACACTATTTTATTACCTTTATGATAGAGATTTATCAAGTCGTCAATATGGTCTGCAGACATTGCGACTGACTCATTCATAATTCATGGCAAAATCACATGCAAGTGTAAGGTAATAGCACATGAAATATGCCACCCTGATGAACAATGGACAAGGGAACACAAGCATGTGATATAAATGTCACATTTACTGGGTCGTAACTGGGTGGCAAATCTCAGCTTCTGAATATGACTAGTCAGGGTATTGGGACATCCACAGCAATATACATCAAATTGTGGATTTCAGCTGTGAGCAAATCCATGAATATGCAATTTTTTGCATGTCATCTAAGGACAGAAAATCTATACACACAACTCCAACATGAAATACAAATACTATACTTCCGTCAGTCAGTCTAATACAGATAAGGACATGGTACTGTGCACAAAAAATAAAGTTTGAAGTTTAGAAAAAAATAAAAACAGAATATTTTTTAAAAAACAGTGAAAGTACAAACGCTGTTCATCCGCCTAAAATAGCTTTACTACAACCACTAATAATCTTGCCACAAAATTTCTGTTACTTGCTGTCCTAAAATGTACCAAAGCTCTTAAACCACATACTAAGCAGGAAAACTATATATAGCGAGAGAAGCAGCTAGAGGCAGGCACCTAGCAGCCCCCATGCTGAGAGTTAGACAGGTGTCTCTACAGCGCAGGGCCTCGGATTGTGGACCGACCGCATGACAGACCAAGGTGGGCCCCTTGGCTGCAGGCCCAAGGACAATCCTAACAGACACCATATTTGGATGGGCGGACAACACTTGTACCAGTGAAGTAGGCACCTTTTAAAAAGGAAGGGGCCTCGCATGACGGCCCCTGGTCTTGCTGATGTGTTCGGAACAACGGGTCGGATATGAACTTATCCAGATGCGACATGGGGGGGGGGGGGGGGTAGGGTGCCAGAACCATGACTGTCAGAAGAGGAAGCGGCTTCCTGGCCCAGATACGGTAACAGCTGGGGTCTTTCAGGGATAAAGCGCAACAGTCAACAAAATACCTTTCACCAACAGTTTTTAGCTCCAGTCTGTTCAGCGGGGGCCCACAGGCTTTCTGCATATAAATAACCGTCTATGAAAACAATGTCCAACCGCATTACATAAGCCTTATCTTCAAAGCATATGAAACAGGACACATTTCAATCGAATGGAGATTTATATTCCCATAGTATTCATGATCATTCACATGATAGTCAATTAGTCACAATTGACTGTATCTGTATGAATCACCCAGTGTAATAACAGTCTGCTACAATGTCCCAGTTTTGCAGGCAAGCGAGGGCAGCTGGTTCTATTACATTGATTCAATCCCCCCAAAAGGAACCAGACACTCCGCCGCCTACCGCACTGTCTGCCGAACATATCTTCTGCCTGCCTTCGCGATAAACAGGAAGCCGGCAACCCCAGCATGGGTTATCTTTTCTGGCATTGACAAATTATGAAGCTATTTTTAAGTTGATTTTGGCAAGTGAAGTCCTCAGGGGTACAGTAAAGGTAGCAGCACATTTGCATCTGTTTTCACTCTTACCAGGTACGCTTTCTTGGAATGATCTAAAACAACACTTTTAATACCAATGGAATGCCACTTTTCAAATTCAAACACAAAGCAGCATCAAAATACCTCTAACTTATGTCTCATTAAAAAAAAAGAATCAAATAATCTTCTCTCTTATGCTTGTTTCCTCTGTAAAATATCTTTTATGGCTACATGGTGTAAGCAAAAATACCTGCTCTGTGTTCTGTGTCTTCAAAAATATTGCAATAATCCCTCTGCATTCCTACCTGTGGCATTTACACATGCATAAAAACATCACATTATCCTATGCCCTACATATATACCACACTCAATACCTACAAGACCCATTTCGGGGGTCCGGGAAATTCACATCAAGAATTTACGACGAAATGTATCTCAAAAGAAGTAACCGGCTTATGAACAGCTGCTGCACAATAAAACGTTTTGCTTATAGCATTCCCAATATCGTATCAACCACTTTATGTACCAAGATGGAAATCAGGACTTCATATCGGGAAGCTAATATGGGCAGTTTTACAGTAAAGTGGTGGCTGTAAAATACTTTGCCTAAAACATCTTTGGGGTGGCTCCTCTAAAGACACTGTAGCAACTGAGTGCAAAAACTCCAATCCTTTATACTAATACCAATCCGAAACTAAAGCTAAATAGATGCTAAAGTCAGGACAACAGTCAGTGTAATAATAGAAATATCATTTGCCATATAAATAATATAGTTGGCAGACAATATGTTTCCACTACCAAAAGCAAGCAAGCGAAGGCCCCAAGCAGTATACATAAATCAGATTCCCTGTTTCTTGTTAGTGAGAAGTATCCCAGATGTCAACAGAACTTACAGAATCTAAGGTGTTCGAGACATTGAACTGGCCCGCAGGAAATCAACAACACACTGAAAACGATTGCCATTGACTGAGTCGATAAAATATACACCCATGGCTCCAAGTAAGCCAAACAGCACATAGTTATGGAGAATAGGCTGTGGTAAAATGTCATCCATTAGCATTATTGGAAATTCAAGAAATGTGCAGCCAAAAAATGTATGGTTCTACCACCTTTCCACATAACGATCACATACGCTTCTAACATTTTTACCATAGCAATCTATAACAATGATACTTCAATTACAATATATGAATGGAAACTTCTCTTTGGACAATTTCAATATTCTTGACAATGACATAACGTTATATCTTGGGAGAAATAATCAGAAGGTTTTTGAACCCAAACAGAGGACACTTGTGTATTTTTCAAATACCCAGATAGTAATGCCTCATAGTAATAGACAGCAATTTTTAGACATTGTAGTTACGGGGTAGGAGGGAATACCCATTAAATATTAGTAGTTGAAACTGGTGAAAATAATTCATACAGTGCGGCATGTCTTCTATTTCTGCATAGAGAAAACCAGACTATTAAACTAGTAACTGTAACTACTGCCATAATTTACCAAAATAAATGTCGTTACACTGGCGGCTACCCGGTATTGAATCCACTGATGTGAATTTAGATAGCCGAATTAAAACGACCGATATTGACTAGGGGCAGCGCAACATAAAAGCCCTGGAGAAATTATCGCATATTGAGAGAGAGTGACCTTGGCAGCCGCCGAGGGCTGAACTTGGGTCAAAAATACTGGCGGCAACCTCCACGGTTCAAAAATTATCATAAAACGCCAGGTAGAAAAACAAGTGAAAGTGTGTGTGGATGTGATCAAATGTAAGCAGCGAGAGTCTTATTATCGATTACACGGGAAGGATCTAAGGCAGGATTTTAGCGCATGCCTCCAAAACAAAATATGACATGAACTTCACACGTTGGTGCGTTTTTACCATACTCCTCGTAAAAAAATTACGACCGAATACCTTTGAAGACGTCATCATAAAACATATAGAGTCGATTCAGATAAGCGTATATGATAAGGGTGGTTTATAATAATGTTATAGAAATCGGGGGGAGAGAGAGACGGAGTGTGGTTGAAGGCATGCCGCCACGCAGTATTCATGGCTGGCTTTGACACACAGGATAGCGCAACGAACAACTCACCCGCCGGCCGCAGGTCCCGGGAAACGGCGCAAAACCGAGTTATACGCCGCTGTTCCTGACAAATCTGGCCGTCAAGTTGTTACCGTAGAACTCGGAGATGTGGATCTTGAGTCTGATCCGCGTTGGACGTGGGAACCACGAGGTATACGCCGTCAAAACCCCGATAAAGGTACGATCTCAGGCCCCGCAGGACTGACTGCCATTCATCGGACAGCGGCGAGCCGAGCCGCACCACGCACAGTGTAAATACAACTACACAGAGGCAAAAACAAGTCCCTTCATCCTGCCTTCAAACATTCATCAACCTCGCCGCGTTCGTCCAATATTCTCTAAGCATTTTAATCCTTCAATATAAAATACAGCATAACGTGAAGAAATTATGGATTTTATGCTAAAGTTGCGAAGTTAAAGTGTTTAAGCGGATGGATACTGACAGGTTGTCAGGCATCACGTGCCCTGTTTTTTTGAAGCGCCAAGTCAAGTCCGTGGCCCCGGCGCGAGCATGACAGCCCGGCCCCGGATCGAGCGTAATTCCCACACGACGATTACTCTCCGCACTGGGCGTATCAAATTACTGTTTGTGTTCAGGGGAGATGTTTACGCTGACCAGAATCCAAGCGGAAAAGTGCCTGAGGAAAAGTTTATGGATTTTTTCAAAGAAAGGGGAATAAACACCGGTGTCATTGACACCAAAACCTCGACCACCGGCGTCTTTGCTCAATCTTGATCATGACTATCTGTCTGTATGAATCATCTGATGCATCTGTTTAATTTCAAGTGCCTGAAAAATAGTAAACCAACGGTTTGATAAGGGGAATAAGATACATTGTAAAAATACAATAAAGGAGTCAAACTAAATCAGAATTGTCTAAATCATTGGTTTCCTTTTAGGATCTACCATCCCTTGAATTGTGCTGAATGCTGTCATCTCATATTACTTGCATCCATTTTTCATGCTCTAGTTGTTGCAGGAATACTGTCAGAAAGCGAAGGGAACGTTTAATGGCGCGTCACCCAATACGAATCCCGACCGAGAAAATGTATGTGGGCAGGTATTGGCCAGGGCTAGGAGCCATATTTTCGTGTCCAGCCTGCAGGACGACCGTTTGTACTTTCCACGGGTCCCAGAGGTCAACCCCTGCGTGATGGCTGAGCGCGTTTATCGACCGGGGATCAACATTACGTCATGCTTTTTTGGTAGTGTCGCCCACTGTATCAGACAACCCTGCCTGAAGAATGGCATTGGGGTAGTCCACTATAGCATAAAGATCTGCCTGAAAGGACGTCACTATTATACGATCACCAGAATTGTGCGGGAATTGAACACTTAAGAACTATTTTTTTGACATTTTGTTTCACGTTTTGTTATTAAAATACGCAATGTGCTATGCATTTATACGGCAACTTATATCTTTCTAACCTTTACGAGATTTAGCTGCCTTCTTTATTCCGTTTATGTGCCTGGAAAAAGTACAATATCACTTTACCATGTGCGAGTGCAATCAGTGTCCATAACCATCTTAAGACCTTTATCTTTTCACCCCTTTAAGATACCATCGTCAACTCAACGTCAGAAGAAGGCAGCCATTTTAGCGTTACGGGAATGCCGCAACGGGGACAGTCCTGTGCCTGTTAAAAAGTTCTACTTCATCATGAATTCGCATCACGTACGCAGTCACGCATTCCTGCATGCCTCCCTGTCCCGTCCTCGCAACCGGGTCGAGGGGCGTGGCGTGTCTATTGTAAATTGTCCAGCAGAGTCAACAAGGTTCAAACTTCTTTTGGGGGCACAGACTCAAAGTCTGGATTGCACAACATTTATTGTTTATTTTCGTGATCATGCTATCGCCTTGACGCCCGTATGTGACGGACGGTCTTAAAATTAAAACTGTTTTATGGAGCAAATATGGACTTCGAGAAACAGTGTTTAGGTTTTTGATTACATGTTACTGATTTGTCGTTGTTGCTGAATTTGTCGTCGTGACAGCAGAAAGGGCATCCATCCCGAAACCACAAAAATGTGTCCACGGCTGTTTTGTAAATAGTTGCTCATATTCAGTATAAGCTTTCTGGGGCACGTTTGGTACGCATTATTTTGTGTCCTTGTCCGGATCTGTGGCCCAATTGGGCTGCTCAATTTTTATGCAATGTCTGTTGTCTATCGCGACGTTGATCTTTTAGTCATAGAACGTCCTTAGATATAAAATGATGTTGAAGTTCAAGGTTGAGTGGGCCTCATCACGGGTGTTTTGTAGTCCAGGCCCTCAGGTTTCAACGTTACTCACCAACCTACACGAAGAATAGTGAACGGAACCATGTGCTTTTCCCATCACACGACAGCCAAGAATGCCTCACTATTAAATGCACCCATGACTCGGTAATATATTTGATCCATGTCGTAAATGAAGTCTCTACAGGTTCAGCAACAAATGACATTGCCCCCCCCCCCCCCCTCCTTGGGGACGGACGGTCCATGCAGGTGCAAAGGTGTGCACGTACGTTCAGTCATTTGAGATAAGGCTCTGCGCTTTCTGTGACCTCATAAAAAAAACAAAGCTACGGCCGCGTGGCGCGTTGGATACACCCGATCCCTCGATCTCGGAAGTTAAGCAACGCGCGGTCCGGACAGTGCTTGGATGGGAGACCAACCAAGGACGTCCGGATTGCTGTAGCCTCACGAAAGCTTTCCACGAAATCGTCTTCCGGGAGGGACGTAAAACGGGGGTCCCGTGCTCGAGGAGGTGCCTCGAACACGTTAAACAGCCTCATTACCCTACACATTGGGTACCTGCCTGTGGCACTGGCTGCAAATACACCTGATATAACAAAACTCAGGTGCGTGCTTCAACTTCCCTTCCCCCCGGCGCCAAATAACGAAACGTCGCTCTTTTCTTGGCAGTAGAAAAGGTTGTTGTACCGAGATACCATGGACGTGAGCTTTTTTCCGTGCCTGACAAACACATGGCATTAGTCAGGCTGTGACATTGAAGGGCGGCCGCTCCGTACTCCCAACGACCTAGACCCTGAGGCTGGAAATGGGGATGATCTGAAACAGCTGGGACATGTGTTGGGGATGTGCTTTGGGTAAATCCCTCCGGAAAGGCCACGGGCGGACCGACATTACATTCAAAATTTCAAACCCTGTATATAAACGTTGGCAAGGCTGTTTGAGGTATAGGTGGGGGGGGTGCAGATGAGAAGACATTCTGCGTTTAGTTACAGTGCACCTTGGAAAAAAGACAACGATCGTGCTGTCAGGAAAATATGCCATCTGAAATAATTCAGAAATTGCCATCTTTACGAAACGATGCAGTAGAAAGCAGTAGATGTGCCGACGTGCACAAAATCGTTATTTATGACTTCCCGTTCCTTTCTAGTCCGTTCCGTTTGCGGCGCTGCTTAAACGGTGACGTGTGATTTGGAACAACGCCAGCAGAATACGGTATTCTCCGCATAACACATTTCACATTTCGGGGGCAATATTTGATTATAATATATGCTGACATTATGAGACAATCATACTGTTCCCTTTTGATATTAATAATGTAAACAAATCATAAGGCCCGATCTAATCTAGTTGAACACGGGTATGGTTGCTATCCCAGGCTATGTGAAAAACGCCACGTGTCCAACAATTCGACCTCCGGACTGGACCTTTGAAAATAGACATGCGGTTGTTTATATCTATCTTACAGGGCAAAATTCAAGACATAGCCCAGATTGTTTGCTTGGGTGCCCGCTACATCTGCAGCAAAGTGCCTGCCTGGATAGCGGCCAAAGGGTCGTTTTCCAGCAGTGAGATACCGTGACTGGCGTTTGATATTTAGTGACTTTGGGGCCTGCGATGAAAAGAAATCGAAGTGAAAGTAGGTGAACGTATGAGATACACTTCTCCCTTGAGACAAGTAACCGTGAAATGCGATGCATACAGATGGTCATATTAAAATTTGGGCATAGGCCAGATATTGACTTGTCATAAATACACAAGCCGAGGATCGAGGTGTCTGAAGATATCATTTTCAGTGCCTGGCTGGTTGCTGTAATTGTAGCCCAATTAGACACAGATCCCAAGGGGTTCCTTAATCCATAATCCTAATAAACCTACGCCGAAGGTTGTGTATTTCTTATGGATGATCAGTGCGATTTTGAGTCATAATGCGTCGTGTGTCCACTGATGGCCGTATGTCTTTGTGTGCGTGTCCATTGGCCGCCATGATATTTGAATATAGGTGACTATATTAGAAACGAATATGAAGTCGTTGCTGCAATAGGTGCAATGTGTACGATGTTGTCTATAGACTTTTATTTCAGCACGAAAATTGCTACCACTGGAAATGTACAGAGGGAAACTGAAGAATAAATTCACGAGTTTCACTCACTCACTCACTCATGACCCATGAGTTTGCGGTCAAGAAATTATTATGGGCAACCACGTTTGGCCAAGGACCTCCTTGGTTTGGTCAAACACATGATGAACTGCCTACAGCACAGAAATATACACTCAAAGTGAATACGTGTTGTGTCCTCTAGTGCACTTTATGTAAGGCGTCGTTTGCGTAACGTAAGAGTCCACTGAACAAATGACCGCTATAGCGATTGACGTCAGAGCCTATACATACTTAAGGTAGACCTGTTTTAAAAACCATTAGCCCCAAACCGTGCTTAAAAGTTCCTAGTCCACATAGAATGGAAATTTTCTTCCAAATTGTCTGTGTTTGCGGGATATGGCGCTTTACCGCCATATGTAGTTGTAGCATTCTGAACATACATGGCTCCTCTGTGCCGAATGTATCGAATTCTCGGAGAAAGAGGATACGGCCAATTCGTCTGCTGCCGGTGCGATTTGGGTAATGGGCTCTTTGCCCGCCCCAGACAAAAACAAGCAAACAACGCTATATTTGTGGAAGGCATGGTCCTTGAATCCGGTTCACGTCAGCCGATGTGTCACGAATCCGTCTAGTGTGATCCCCGCTGCAAACAAAGTGTACACGCCCTGAGGTATCATTATCGAGAGGACGGGGCGACATTGAGCTGCATGTGTGGAATGTTGCTGTAACTATTTCCAGAGTTCCAAGTAACACGTCTTGCACTTGGACATGAAAGCAAACGAAGGGATTGCATACATATATACGCACATACATACTACAGGGTTAACAGGAACCATAAACTGTTATTTGGTGCATAGTGATATGTTCGGAACTTCCTAACGTAAGCATTAAAGATTGAGTTTGTAGTTTTCGTGATAATGGCTACCACTGCATCAGAATTCTCAGGCATCGCAGGAGTGCCAGAACGCATTAAAACGTACATTAAAGCCCGCCATTTTTATGCGCGAGGCGCACCGCGGGTTCGGGTGAATTACTAGCGGTAGAATTGACACGGGGAGGTAGAGACATTAGTTCCTGCACAACATCACGCAGCCGGCTGACCTGGCGCACCCGCGCCCATTCATCAACGCTAATGGAATTGGATCTACACCAACCAACAGATCTTTAAAGGTACAAGTGCATGTCTTGAATTGGTTGGTGGGAAGGCATGATATCTTTAGACGCGCATGTTGGAATGTTGGAAATAAAAAGCGTTACATATCTATCCGTCTTTCTAGTATTATAAACTACGTCACAGTTTTATATTGTAAAGGCTAGCTAAGAAAACGTTACCAAGAAATTCAGAATTGCAACCTTCCAAGAAATCTAATTTTCAAGAATTCTACACATCAGACGATCAAAATAAAGATCCCAATCTCCTAGAGTTGAAATTGTGTCTGTAACCCTGTCTCCAAACACTAGCTTTCCCGGACTCAAAACTTCAATCGAAATGTTGTGAATAACATACAGGGTTTATTCAAGGTTACTCTGTAACGCCAATAACCAATCTCCTTCCCGGGGCACGTAGCAGCGGCCCGGCGATCTCCTTCCCAGAGCACGTATCAGCTGCCCCGCTGATGTGAGGAAATTGAGTTTGTTCATAAATGGAAGCCGACGTCTCTAACTCCTTATTCAATACCGCCCGCTGCTGCCACTCATCCATTTTTATTACGGTTCAATAAATCCATAAGGACGGTTGGGGGGAATAAACCTTGAAATTTTCATGTGTGTGTGGACACGGAATACTCGTTTTTTTTTGGTTTTTTTTTTAATACTTTGAGAAAAAAAAGACTGTATTTATACAAGGAGGTTTTATACAACCTCATTGATTTATATGACTTTGTTTGACTTGTTTCCTTGAAATTAGGTATGGCCAGGAGCGATGTAAGGAAAGTGTGGAAAACGTCAGCGATTTTTTTTTCTTTAAGATTTCTTCGGTGGTTCATATCTTTATATGTAAACTTTCGTGTACATTTTTGGAGGGCGCAGAAGATCCTATACACTTATATTGAAACACGAACGCTCCCAAGTCTTCAAATACATATTGACCCAACAGGCACAAACGAGGTCAACTACCAATGGCTTCTCGTCGCTCGTGTAAGGAATGTCGATCAGGAAATTTAACAACCGCACTAACGAGAACCCCACAAGGGTCACAATATTCGCACATTATTGTACAGGACTACTGGCGGATATGAAACTTTCTCAAGTAGACGGCCTTGAATTGCGGTATTTTGATTATAATTTATAATCAAAATTCCGCAATGCAAGGCCCATCAATTGCCTTCCACTCAGAACAGGATACGCGCATATGAAATAGGACGAATATGTAGGTCATGCTAAGCCATACCGTGCTTATAGAAAACCCCAGGGCCCCAACTACCAATAACAAACCGCCCAAGAGCTCCAGATAGGCTCTGTTATAGTGATAATATATGTAACTGGGACAAGGACGAACGGGAAGGTCATGCGATATAGCCCAATACTGCACACGCATTTATTGTCGTGCTGGTTTAGTTTCGCGGTAAATGGATGTTTTCCCGGTGTTTAATTTGAAATTCGCGGTTGAAACAATCCTGTAGTAAAGTAGAATTACAAAGCACATATTCTCGGTGTTATGATTTTTCGGTAGAAATAAAACCACCACGAACATTTCACGATTTACAGCAAACTTAACTTAGGGACGGACGGTACGTTTGACGCCCTTTGACCCCACCCTCGCCAGCCCGACTGTTCCTTGTTGAGGTAGTGGCTGTTTGAAGAGCAGGATCCGTTAAAAAGCATTACGATGCCAAACCAAACATCTGCTTGGAGACATTGAACACATTGATTTTTGGCGCGAAAATGAATACTCCTTTCAAGCGATAGAAACTATATGCGACAAACTTCCTCCTCGTTCACTCGAAAGTTGGGACTTACTGTAGTGTAGACAAGGGAGACTGTGTTTTCCCTTCAGTACACCCTGCTACTGAAACAGTAAGAAGACTTGCTGCGCTATGTGCCACTAGGCACTACAAGGGAAGGGTCTGAACGAACGAACGATATCCAACACTTTCTTGACGAAGAAAAACGTTCGACAATTTCACTAACAACTTCGTGAACTTTGTCTTAGCCATCGTAAAAACTCGGCCTGTTAGTTACAAGTTGTGGGTCCTTGGGGGAGCCGTGATTGCGTGCCATATAGCCAAGATGGTCCTCCACACGGCAACTCCTCCCCGGTAAACTGCACATTTCAGCTCCCCTTTATATCCTCTGACAGACGGTGCCATTACCGTGACGTCCCCCGCGGAAATTTTCTCAACTGTAGAGTCGCCGACACGGGGCCGTAAAACACACGGCAAAGCCGCCTTACATCGGGGATTCCCCCGCATTAACATCAGGGGCCCTGTGGACGTAATGCCGCCTTCAGCACTGAAGTCCCACATCAACTTTAGTAACTTCGACAAATCTATCCATCTGTTCATGTAGCTATCAACGTACATCATGGCACTTATGCATATCCATCTTGTGTATCTATAATATCCATCTATCAGTCTATCTGTGTGTCTACCTACTTATCATTTGCACGGTACGTGTCTAGTTGTGATACCTTAGATTCATAGCATGGATAAGGGAGAACAGGAGGTAGAAAATCGTAATGGAAGTACATCTTTCATTTTATTTCTTCAAGTTCTCCTTGGATTTGGTCTTCTTTCTATTTTTCCATTTCCCTGGTTCCTTTCTAGTCTCTCTACTCCGTCACACTTGGTTGTCCGTCCGAGCCATGTGTTTGCCAGTGGGACGTCAAAAACGCGGGAATAAATGGCTTCTTGCAGACGGTATCTTGGCGAAATGGATGCCAACATCAGCAGGGTCTCCCAGCGTCATTGCTCCACCTGCCGCCCCATTTTTCACCGGCGTTAGTTCTCTCCAGAGTCTGACAGGTAATCGTTTTGCTGTAATGCGAGCTGAGATTGAGTATTTCTGTCACGGCAATGTTATACAGTAACAACACATCACACTTGTACACCGGCGCGTCGTAACATGAATAAAATAGACTCCTCATACAAAAGCGAAGGGCTCACACTTTTAAAGAAACTGTGGCGCCTTTTGTAAAGACAGGGTTTCAGTACAATAAAGATCGTCTCTTATGAGTCCCCGGGTGTGCATGAGCACTATCCATGGTGCCTGGCTGTCTGCGAGAGGTCATTAGGAAAAACCCACGTCCTAAATGACGCGGCGCAGCGGAGGAGCGGTGCAGCGGAGGGAATTCCTGACAATCGATGATGGAATGTGAAGTCACCGGTTCTTGTCCGACTTAATGGCACATTTTACTGCGGAGATTGCGCGACGGAAATGGATTTTAAAATCTGGAGGATTCAAAAAAGCCAATATTAGTGCGCTCATTTATTACTTTTTACCACTGAGTACTGTTGGACAGTATAACGGGCAGCCATATAGAAAGGGGCCGGGGCGGCCTAGATTAGATACTGTGAACTAGGAATCCCTGTGCCTATAATAGATACTTTTTTCCACGGATAACTTTCAAAATGAACAATATCTTCTCGTTTGTCCAATAGGCAGTTCTGGGCTGAATATAACGCAGATCTTTGAATCAGGATATATATATATACGGTGCGCAGAAAATAGATTCTACCAAATGAACATCGTGCATCAAACACAAATTTGACTTCAGGTAAGATTTTCTCGCTTTGTCATTTTATAAGCTTAAAAACGTCCGTGGCCATACATGAGCTGTAGACAGATTCTTCCCGTTAGAATCCTTTAGCGATCTGCTGGTATTGGCTCGGCGGTGATCATGAGTAATGTTCGTTATAACGAGGTTATGGTCCATTGTTCGCGCTAGATGAACTGTGGAATATGAACATATCAATAACAAATAGTCGTGACGTCATTGCCATACGGACCGCAGGGAAAATTCATAGTTAACTTTCCAACTGAATTTTGATGAAATTTAACAATCAATTCATAACTTTTGGAATACTGTTAAGGCGTTTATGTTAGCGTATTGAAACGATAATAGCGCTTGGGCAAACATTTTCGCGGTGGCTGGAATTTTTCGCGGCGAAGGGGTCACCGCGAAAACCGCGAACGTAAAATATCCGCGAACATTTCTCTTTTTACAGTATTGACATTGACTAACTGTGTCCTGCTGCGTCATACGATGTGTCTTGTGTGAAATTAGGTTTACAATCCTTCCGGGAGAAAACTGTGATTTACAGTAGTGATTGACATCCTCGCTTTTGAATTTTTTCTCGGCTTTCAGTTTTAAAAGAAATGACGTATTGTCCTCTGAAATCTGAATCTGCATTATGTCATGTGCATGAAATATGTATTATCAACATATGGAATCATGGCTACGCATTGATTCCAAATAAAATGGAACGAACATGAGAAGACACGTATCCATCCCTCAACACTATCATAGCCAATGCCCTTGATTTATTCATGTTGTGTTGATGCCCGCTATTTCCTACTATGGCTGTCCAGTCTATTCTCTCTGCATCACACTAAGACCTTAGATGGTTGCTGCAGTGTGGGTATAGCTCCTGGCTATGGTCTTGCAGTATTACAGCAAGGATGTTCCATTGTACGTACACCTGGAGGCTCGCTCGCCCGAATCCATTACTGAGTCATCTCTGGCTATGTTTTTCTCCGTCCTAACGTGCCCCATACTTTCTAGGCCTCCTCCATTCACCGTGCGATATGTTTAAAGAACGAACCTCTCACGAGGAGAGGACGAACCAATATCCCTCTAACTGATAGCAGGCGCCCCTAGCAACGATTCTCGTTCCCAGCGCACCCAGAGGCAATCTATCTACCTTATCGTCTACGATCGTCGGCAAAATATCATTACAGATACCGTGTTTACTACGCCCGTGCCTCACGTAAAGATCGGCTTATCTTTTGATGGAAAGATACATCACGTAACGCTAAAAATAGCGCCGTTACTGCACGGTTGCTACGATGTAGGGGGGATCGCCTGTAGTGTGAATTAGCGCGTGTTTATTCGCGCGCTTGCTAGCCTAGTTAACGGGGTGCTTTTATCTGGCTATCAATCTATTCTAAGATATTTACGTGGCGTATGTTGAAGGTCAGTAAAGCGCTGGTTGAAAAGGCTGTTTACTGGACTACATCGTTCACTCCAAGCTCCAAGCATCCTTACTAAAAGAAATCAATCTGGAATTCCATTCGCAATTGAAATGTATTTTTTCAAGGGATGTTGATGATTTTTTTTAGAGCACTTTGATCTGGCCACGTGCTTGTTACTGATGTCCGCGCATGCCCTCTAGTCGATGGCGGGTCGATTGCAGCCTGTGCGGCGCTGTCCGTCAAGGAGCGCCATATTCTCATCCATTCACGGCTGTCCTTGGTGCTGAATGTTCGGTGCCTGTTACTGAATCTACCTGTGGCCACCAAAATTAGCTAAGTAAGCACGTAAAACATTTTCGGACTGACATTTACTTTTGTTCTTCTTTCTTTGATTGATAATTTCATCCTCCTGGTCGCTTCCTCCGTGTTCTAGGAAGCCTAATATATCCAATTTAAGTTCAAAGAATAAGTGCGTTGTGGAGGGAAAGAAGGCCAGAGGGAGATATAAGAGAGAAATTTATCAAATATATGTTCTTTTCATCGTCGGTAAAATAGAGTTTGCTCCGGGTCTCAAACGCCCACGCCGCTTGGCATCAATTTCAGGATGGCGGGGACATCAAAGAAACGGCTGCGACTGAAGATGACTTCAAAAGCGTGGAAAATTACCACGCCGGTGAAAATCTTCAGAGACGAGGATATTCAACTAGTGCAGGTGCAAATTGCGTCATCTAGTCATAGCTTTCATGAATTTGATTCCCAAGATGAATAAAGAATAAAATTCGCCACAAGCATAAAGCATATTGAATAAAAGCTACATCACAAGTCGCTAATTAGTCCGTTTTCCGCCACTTCAAAGCATACAAGTATCAAAAGCACCTGGCGTACCCCAAAATATCCTACATTAGGCTACAGTATATTTTGGCAGTTTTTTTTTTACCTAAGTCTGTGTCCGCCATTTTATTACTCAGACGACTCACAGCGTAACCCCCAAAAGGCACATACACCATCCGAGAAACAGGTATAGAATACACCAGGACATGGCGAATTCAAAATCAATCTATAGCCTACTCAAGTCGTCTGCAATACATCAGGTTTGTTTCACGTGTACATGTTCAAAACCCATCACATGCTTTAGTCTTTACTTAGCTGAGGCGATCATCCACCTAACTACACGGCTTGGGTTCAATAGATAAAATGCCAGACGCTGAATTTGAAACGCCGGCTTCTTGCCTGCAATGTCTGGGCTTACGTGTCAATTTGATTTGGATCAGTCACGACGTTCCAAGTGGGGTGAGGATTGAGTCAGCAATCCTAGGAATCATTTATAACCTTTCGTTTTAACAGAGCAGGTGTCATGTGGGCGATTTGTCGATTCCTCCATCTAAAACGCACTCCAAGATTCCATCTTGGGTGGTTGGATGGTCGGGTGGATGTCTGCTCACCTGACAGAGATGGTAACGTTACGCTGAAAAGGAATCATTTATAACCTTTCGTTCTAACACAGCACGTGTCATGTGGGCGATTTGTGGAAGGATTCTTACAACAATCCTTCGATCTTTTAAGGCCGCACGTGTTATGTGGGCGAAAGAGCTAGTCTCTGGAATAAATTCTTCAAAGAACGCTGTAATACATTTTTCCAGGAAAGGCATTGATGTATGAGCCAAACACGTGGAATATCCAGTCACTGAAAGAAATTCTTCCAAGAACGCGGTAATGAATTTATGATCAAGAAAAGCATTCATATAGCGTACGCCACGCGTGTGGTACGGGAAATTAGATTTGCGTTTGGAACGGTTTTATATTACGGAAGAGAAATGACTGGAAAAAACCTATGTCACAATATCCATACGAAGGATGCTGTTGTTGTTTGGAGACAAACACACACACTTTCATTTCATTCTTCTCGTTGAAAAAGGACAGTCGGATGGACGCCCGAAACGTCCGATTTTTATCGTATTTTGTCCAGTAGTAATGTTTAAATTGTACCACTCTACACACACATATTTTGACGTACACATAGGCGAACGTCGTCTGAAGCCCGTAATAGTGTACTCTCCTCAATTTTTAGAATCTGTTTGTCATTGAGTTTAAGCTCACTGTCCAAGCTCAAGGTTTGCAGAATTTGCCAATTAAAGGAATAAAAGTGACAGACAAACAAAAGAGATTATGATTTCTGCCACAAGAGCTTTGCTTACAAACCAAAGATGGAGAAACAAATCTAGTTACTCATGTTCAGCCAATCGCGCACCTTCATCCATATAAGGAGATGTATAAATTGGCTTTGATGTACCGTTACGTAATAAGTGGCACACACGGATCATTAGCGACCAATCAGTGCCGATGTAGGATTCATTCAACCGAGCTTTGCCTCGTTATGACTAATGACTGAGTACGATTCGTGGCCATTACCCAGAGAAAGTGGTTACACGCGCGTTAACTATCAATTCCATTCGTTATCAATCTTATGCGAGCCATCAGAATATGGTTCGTTCGTTAGTTCGTCCATTCTTCGTTCCTTGTAGTGCCTAGTGACACATATGGCAGCGAGTTTCCTTGCTGTTTCAGTAGGGGTTGCTAGCCCGTCCCTTTAACATGCTTGAGGCACTTCCTGGAACACAGGATCCACATTTTATGTCCCTTCCGGAAGACGGGTACAGCCCCAACCCAGATGTCCTGGCCAACGATTGAATTGGGGTCTCCCAGTTAGCAACTCATTAGAACTCAGGTGTAAGGCTGCAACAAATTGCGCTATATGGACATCGGCAATACATGTGCTAGAACCCGCCATTACAATCCCTAACAACATTGGGCATGTCCAGGGTACTGAAAATATATTCTATTAATGGTCCAGCCGTAAACAGTGAGATACAAACGACGATGAGTATACTGCATGCATACTGAGCGCTACCGCGTTATTTCCCGCTCGATGCATATGTATGTATAGACTGTAATATATATGGCTCTGGATCTTGTTGTCAATAAAAGCGAGTATTCAAATTTGTCTCGTTGCCTAGCTTTCGCAATCAGTGTTGTAGTGTCTCGTGTAAAATTGGGGGTGAATGTCTCATCGTGACTATTCATAAGCATACGAAATCATATTGCAGGGCAGAAATGCCATGAATTACATAGTAATTGGTCGCATATTGTCATCGTTGAATACATTTATGTCATACATGCATGGAATAACAGCATAGCAACAGTGAATGCGGGGAATTAGGTTAACAATTTGATAGTCTGGTATACAAAAGAGTTGTTTTTAACGTTCAATTCTAAGGAGGTTGATTTCTTTGTGGTTGCATAGTCGTCTACCTGTGGCTAAAGTATCTGTCTATTTGAGAGATTTCGTGGATGTCAGGAATGTCCATGTAGCCCTGGTTTCAATTACACGTAGTTGATAACTGTGAGACCCCGGTTCAAATACTGGGAAGGACATCTCAGTTGGGGCTACACCTGTCTTTCATAGGGGATGTAAAATGGAGGTTCCGTGTTTGAGAGGGTGCTTAGAACACGTTAAATGGGAACGGCTAGCAACCCCTCCCTGTAAGAATATCCCCTGGTGCTGAAACAGTACGGAAACTTGCTGCCCCATGTGACACTAGGCACTACAAGGTGAACAACATTTAACAACGACGACGATGCCATCCATAAAATCTACTTGATTTGCAGGCCTTATGTACAGTAAAGAATGGGTCTCTAGTGTCGGCGCACAGGCTCTCAGTTCCCGATAATAACTTCTCCGCGGATCGATCCTTCCCGCCGTAATTGTGACCATTAAGGGAAGACAGATGCGCTGCCTGTCGCCAGGGGTCGCTGACCTTACAGCTGACATTCACTTAGAACGGAACCGAGCCTTCAAGCTACCTGCTTTTTTTCTTCCTTTAGCTTTTACGTAATGTATCAGAAAATGAGAAGGAATCAATTCTTCAGGGCTAACAAGAACGTGCAAAAAGGTAGCAATCTTTAGCCATCTTCATCTGTTGAGTGGTCCACAAGTCCACAACATCAGCTTGTCTGCCTGGCGCTCCACTATGTATTGTCTTGATGCAATTCTTAAATAAAGGATAAAGACTAAAGAGTCTTTAGCCACATATATCTGGCCACGGAGGGATTCAATTGCGATAATGGCGGTGGAAGTGCGTCCATGTAATGAGTTGCTGTAGAAGCATTTGGATGAAGTCTTCGCTATAAACGTGAGCGGTGCTACAGTAATAATAATAATAGTCTATATTGCATGTTCCTGCCCAGATGGGCTAAATGCACAGATGACCACACATGGTCTATAAGAGGCAATCATCATCATCATCAAGAGGCAAAATGCATAAAAAGAATTGATGCAATTCTACATTCTAATATAGTGAACTGAAAATTAAACAAACGGTGGACTATTGCTAATCTGATATTGATCATCTAATACATGTAATAGTTTCTTCTCTCTTTTTGAAACATTTTGAAACATGACTACATACTTTGTCCACCATGTGCTCAGATTGAATGAGTGATTCATCACACAACGTGCTTAAAACGTGCGCAAACAATACGAGACCTGTCAGAACACTAAAAAGACAAATGCGTGGATGAAGAATGATAGATCCTATCCATAAAAACGTCCGACAATAAGAATAAAGTCGTCAAACGTTTGAGGATGCTTCCACAAATATGAACCTTTTCAGAAGTGCTTCATTGATTTTCATAACAATGCAAAAGAGCCAGAAATATCTCGCTTCGCTCTTATATGACCTTTCTGAGATGCTGATAGGTTATGAGCGCGGCGTTCTCTTTGAACTACTTGTCAGTTCAGGCAGACCATGAATCATTGATGTGGGGCCCAATTACCGTTCCTCTGTGTGGAGTCGTGCGCAAGGCTTGTCTTCTGCCACAAAGGCGTGATTTATGATACAGGGAAGAGGATTAGGATCAACTGAAGGATGGTTTGATTCAACGCTCATTTAAGTTATTCCAGAAATAGCTTCAAACAATCATTTAACCGAGTTAAGACCAGAAAGGCACATCGCCTTCACCTTCACCAGTCACATAGATATTCAGCGGCCGTAGGGCAGGGCAGCATAATGTTACATGCAGATAATCTTTTTGTAGTTGTCATTAAAGAAGCAACTTTAGACAACGTTTAAGAAAGGACATTACATATGATTTAAGCCCCTCTCTCACTGGACCCGCGGCACGCTGGGAGCGTCGCTGAGGCCGATCGAATTGACAAAGCACTCAACGACTTTCATAAAACAAATCTTTTTAAGCTTTGCAATTGTGTGGTTTGTTGTCTTTTTGGTAATACTTGCACATTTTGAATGGTATTCTCATTATAAAGTCAAGGGTAACAAAAATCCAGTTTAGGTAGGTAATTTTAGCGGTTTGGGGACAAGTGAGTAGTTCACTGTATTCAATTTTAACGGTGGGAACAAACATCATTGTCACAAGTGTTAGTGATCAAACATTTGCGATGATGAAATTTTAGCGGTAGACTACTGACCGTTAAAATAGCTAAAACCAAGTTACCGTTTACCAAATCAAGAATTACTGAGTACAGTCAAACCTGCCTAGGCGACCACCTTTTCAACGCGACCACCTGGCCATGGCGACCGCTTTTTCTCGGTCCCGAAAATTTTCCCCATAGGCACAAGCATTAAGCTGCCTGCCCAAGGCGACCACCCGTCCAACGCGACCGCGACCGCCAAGAATTGGGACCGCACAGAGCACAATCCCTGTCCATGGCGGTCGCCTAATTTTCAAGCGTGTGGTGACATCAGATCATTTTGCTGTCGGATTTCACGGAAATGTTTTCAAGACTTTAAAGGACAAAAATAAGATCAAAAATATATGGAGTAGCAATGTTATATCATCGATTCCTCCATGAAGTGTTTTAATAAAACGTTCCCCCTATAAACATTGTAAAGACAAATGTTTGTGATGTTGTTGTGCCTATCGTAATCTTATAGTTTAACGTGAACTCAGTTCCGTTTAAACTCAATTTTCAAAACGAATACGTAGTGCATGGCGTCAAAAAGTCAGATTTCACAGAAATTACTATCTATTTCTTGTATTTTCAACAAAAATGTGTCTGTGTCTTGCTAAATTCCGCCGAAAAATGACTTCGCGGCGGGCAAAACATCAGGCAAGAAATGTTGTTCCTTGGTCCCGACGCCATCTTGGATTTCGGGCGGCCCGGATTTGGCGTACCGTTGACCTTTGTAAAACACGATGATTTTGTGTATGAACATTTACGAATACTCTAGTTATTGGTGAAAATCAAAATTCTTATTTTCTTTTTATTTCCATGAATCTCACAAACCTTTATTGGACGCTGTGCGTTCTGCTGCACTGACTTACCCTTCGATGCGGTGGCACAGAGCTTCGCGGCGCGGCGCGACGAAATCACACCGTTAACGCGTTCCGTTTTCATCTTTTAGTTGTCAGATCGAAAATTTTTTGACCCTTTCATCCAGCGGTCGGCGACCCAAAAAAGGCTGGGACCAGCAGGCGTTTTCTAGGGATCTGTCTTAGGCCTTAAAACTTCGATGATGTGCGTGTGTGTGTGTGTGTACTATTCAATGTAACGTGTGAATGCGGGAGGGCGCTGCGAGATCATCGAGGCAACCATCGTTTTGTAGTCAAAATTATGACGAAAATTTGTACGCGATGTAGCGGTATACAATATTACAGCGATAACGGAAAATGTAATTTTTGTAGGATCTTTCTGTCAATGAGAATTGAACCTGGTGAGGGTCATGCTGTCTAAATTCACATAATTTTTCATCATTTACGTACTGTATTTGAAAACCTCGACCTGGAAACATGTGAGTGGAATCCTCTTCATGGCGACCACCTGTCCATCGCGACCGTTTTTGCTCGGTCCGCCGGGTGGTCGCCTTGGGCAGGTTTGACTGTACTAGTATTCAGCAGCCGCAGGAGCAGCACTATGTTACATGTAGGTAATATTTTTGTAGTTGTCATCAAAGAAGCAAAGTTAGCATCATCAAACAACGTTTAAGAATTAAGGTATTTTTAGCGGTTTGGGGAAAAGTAAGTATTAGTACTTCACTGTATTCAATTCTAACGGTGGGAACAAACATCATTGTCACAAATATTAATACATGTAAGTGATCAAATATTTGCAATGATGAGATTTTAGCGGTAGACTAGTGACCGTTAAAATAGCTAATATAAAATTAAGTTACCGTTAACAAATCAAGAATTACAGTATTCAGTAGCCGTAGGGGCAGCATGACGTTACATGTAGATTTACTTTTGTAGTCATCAAAGAAGCAAAGAATCATTTAACAACGTTTTGACACTTACTCTTTCAAAGACAAACTACACGTAGTAATAACTATTCAAAGATTACTGGTCACGGAGACCTGCTTGATTCTAATAATATTTCCGCACGCTTTTGATTTAATGAATTCATCCTCATAAACTCACGTCTCCTTTGGGACCAACACATGACAAGTGTTAGCTAGCTGGCTTTGATGCGTGTCCTTGCTCTATATAACCTGCGGTTTTTTTTGCCCTTAACGGCCTGTGTTCTGATTAGGCCATTTCAACAGGAAGGCAAAATTGTCAGCCTTTAGTCATTCAAAGTCTGCTGCAGTACCGTACTTCAAACAAGGTCCGCTGCAATACTATAGGAAGCCGACAGGAGGCCCATTCTCGAACTTTACCAGAAACAACAAATATCATGAAAATCTATCAACAGCTTCTTGAGTTATGCTGTTTACATCAAACGCACATGCATCAGCAGCCACTCCATCCTAGCAAAATGAAAACATAACCTTCTGACAAAGGTAACTATGTGTAAATTACGGACCTATGACTTCCACAAATGGCGCTATGACAGGACACAATGTACCGACCGCACTTTGTATGTATCTGCTCAATCAATGTTACGCTCTTTTCATGTATACATATAGATGTTTCTACTTCCGTATAAACTACGTTTTGTCACAGGCGATTCCTAACTAACTGCGCTAAGATTATAAATAGAACAGCTTTGGGTAAAGGGACAATAAAAATGCGGGAACTTTTAATCATGATACGTTTGAGAACGGCATTGCCTCGGAATCACAAAATATTCTTGAAAAACAGATTTGCCAATTTCTTACGCTAAACCGTTTTTCACACACACACACACATTTTAACAAATATGACAATGATAGTAAACATAAGACAGACTTGACAGCGGGAAATTCCGTAAAAGCATTTATTGGTTGTTGTGTAGTGGAGTGCGTTCTTATCACTTGAGCATGCACCAGCGGCGCCTCCTGGCGAGACATTAGCGAGTTACAGAACGGGAAAACATAAATATTCCATTGTAGCTGTAGTATTACAATAATTATTATTCTTGAGGTGTAAATACAAATTATGATACCTTCTACACAACAGTGGATTTCTAGGACTAGATCTCACACCGAAGATAGCGTGTTCCGGACATAAATTAGTGGTACGTAGGTGGTTTTAAACCTTACATGGTGCAATGGAAAAATATTAAAGTCACTATCACTTGGCATTTTCATCTGCCTTTAGCTGATGACAACATTTGTACATTCATATACAACATGTAATATTGACTTGGTGCATTTTGAAAATAAAAATTATAAAAACTGACGATCATTTTTCACCCTCCACCTATCACCCAATCCTTCCTTCCCCTGTAGGTAAAATTCAGTACTAGATAAAATACAAATAATTCTACAATTTCCCCACTGCAAGTACAGCAAGGGCTCCTGAAAACAGCAAATAGCTACCTAAAAACAAAAAAATGGAACAAAACTTTTAAAAATACAAAGGGATTTGCAATATGCATATAATTACATAAAAATGGATTTTGCAAGTTTTTTTCCACATCCTACCGTTATACACAATTGTTTTTGGACAAAGGCAACACATCATAACATCCATGGGTAGTGTTGAGCATGTCTATGTATTGCTGTAGAGGATTAATCTACAATTGTTTGCCAAACTACCATACATTGAAACCCCTACTTGTCCTATTGTTACTCGTTTGTGAAGAATATCGTATAAGCTAGACATCTTTCGGTATATCCCGCCGCAGTTACTGAAACCATTCTGGAATTGCTTTGTATGGGTCATGGCTAGGCTTTAGCTATTGTAAACAACAGGTAGATACAATGTATATATACTCAGATGAGGACAGAATAGAACGACTGTATGTCATCAGTGAAGAGTTTCCGAATAAAAAGCAAGGACAATAGCACCAATGAGACCAAGGTTTGAATACTATCCTCTCTCTCCCTTCCAAGTGAAACCAGATATATATCTAGGGGTGAACATCTTTCTTTATTCCCCGCCCCACACACTTCCGCCCCCTTTGACACTGACATTCCTGTGGCACAAAGTTCACCCCAATAAATAACTAACACTTTTCTTTCAAGAACCCCGTTTCCATGTAGTACAGTCCACACGCCCATCTTAACCCCAGCTCCAATACTCCACCCCTTACCCTGTACATATTGCTTATAAAGCAATGTTTAAGTCAGTAAAAACATCACTGTCTATGCTACTTGACACCCCCGCTGTAAAATGGTATGCCCTCCACCTGGTCAAAACTCTCAGATCCACGGGCCACAACCATTTCGAAAGGGGGGAAGGTCAGTTCAATTGAGTGCCTGGAAATCGGATAATGTGCTATATATGTTGGTACAGTGTAACTATTAGGACTGGTAACAAAGCTGAAATCTAGTAGTGTCCATGGATACATTTAAAGACATCATTTTAGGTTAACAGTTTTTCTCACCAATGACTTGCAAACAATACATAGCATAAGAAATAACAACAAAAAGAACAACATTTGCCCTTGTTTTTCTTTAAATCTAGTCTACATCCATTTTTCTAATCTTAAGTTCTTTTTCCTGTACCAGAAAGAACAGTTATGTTGTTATACTAACTCCATTTTGAATGATTGTGACATATACAATATGCCTTGGTGTTTCTGATACAGAAATGCATGCAGATGACTGTTATATTCTGCAGCAAAACTAACCAATAAAAATGTCCCTCTTCCGCAGTCAGATGTTCATTCTATGGCTTGAATTTTACAAGATCTTTAAAACACTTACCATAGCTATTTATATACGAAAACCCTCACATGAAATGGTAAAAACGTTGCAATCTTGCAGCTCGCTGACATACATAATTTTGCCTACTCCTGCCTATAGCTTCACAATCACGGAGATGTTGAATCGACCCATGGATACCGGCATTTGCACATGAAACTGTCTTCTTTCTCCAATCAGTAAAAACAAACGAGTAATAAAAAAACTTTGTCCATTGCACCTGATTCCGATGCCGACCAATTTTGACACAAACTGTTGTTTTCGCTACAATCCCGTCCCTCCATATCTCACCTATACATACAAGTAATACTACAGAACTAGTAGGGTTCATTCTTACACTTACAGCAATGTACATGCTACATCTGTACCAAGTGGTCATCTCTTCATTACACACCAACTAAGCCCTGTCCAGGGATGACTCCTTAAGTCTTATCTTCCAAGGGAAGTTGTCATCATTTCTTCCAATCACAAAAAATCATATTTTCATTGCAGGTTCTTCTGGGCAGTTACACTGTTATAAGGGTGATCACATTTGTCCTACACAGTCATACATAAAAGCTACGTACAGCTCGGACAAGTCAGCACTCATAAAACGAATGACCATTTTTCTGTACCATTTCCAAGTACAGCTCTTATGGGCAGCACCATTCCTTTGTCTTCTCTCTCTTACCATATCCTCATTTTTTCAATCATCTGCTGTTTTTTTTAAAAAGACACTATCGACATCAACTTCCCCCATTTGTTTGTTTACAATGGTTCCTCCCAACCTGACAGCAAAACAAGTCCTAGCAGCTAGTTGTTGGTATGTATGGTAGATTTTACATCATGGAAGCTTTACATTTAGCTGCCAACCTAGCAAAAAGTTGTTGCTATGGATACAGCTTCTACATTGTTACTATGGAGACAGTGATCTGTCAATCAATCAATTTGAACCATAGTGTTTCTTCAGCTTGGAATCTGTGTTGTTGTTGATGGAGTCTTGGTTACTGGAGTTGTCGTTATCTATGGCTATCGTGTTACCATGGACACAGCTCTTGCACTTGCTGTTGTCATGGTGACTGTTTCCATGGCTACCACTGGATTTTGTTGAGTGTCATGAAGTAGACTTGACTGCTGGATCCCGAGCGAGTGGATGCAAAGAAGACCTGAAACAAAACCAAATAATTGAAGATGTCATACTTCTGTGAAAGATTTGAGTTTTTGTGAATTTCTTGAAGCAACAGCCTTATCATGCACTATAATAACACTGTTGATGCTCAACAAGTCACCGGGGTGTCCCAAATTGACGTCATTCATCTTGCCAGTCTGACCAGCTGTCCATGACTATACTACACTACTTTCAAAAACGGGTTGTTTGCCTGTAATGCCGCAGTACCTGAAAATACTGCTAGGGGACCCAAAACTGCTGTGTTTCTTCTGGACCTCAATAACTGGCTACATACCAAAATTCACATAAATCCACCAAAAGGATGAGTTATAGGTGCGAACACACAAACACAAACAAAAACAATACCCTCATTGGAGGTGAGCCTCCTTCCCAGAGGTAAATATCTGTGAGTGAGTAAAAGAAGCATACCTTGTCATTCCTCTCACACAGGAACTTGAGTCTCTGTGCCCTCTTGTGCATGAAGACCCCGTCCAGATGTCCAGTCTCTACTGACCGGATCTCTATAGCCTTCTGTCCCCATCCCATGATCTGCCCTGTCCCTATATATGCTGGGGGAAACAAACATTGCAGGTCTCAGAAAAGATAAAGCTTTACATGTATATATAATTATAAATGGGGACATTAATCAATCAATCATGGTAGTCAGTCAGTCAATTTTTTCCAAGTACACTCACCAACAGATGTGGGCATCTCTCCCCACTGTAAAACGATGTCCTTGATGACTTTGCCATATGTATTCACATACACCCCTTCGTCTGGAAGATAAAAAAGCTGTGAGTCTCTGATCTAAAAATGTTCAAGATCTATGTTCAAATGTTCCATATCAATGTTCTAAATCCATGTTCTAGACATTCTAGACCTACACATGTATGTTCTAGATCTATATTGTAATGTTTTAGATCTATGTTCTATATGCTCTAGATCAATGTTCTAAATTTGTCAGAACAATGTTCTGAATGTTCTAGATCAATGCTCTAAATGTTCCAGATCTATGTTCTAAATGTTCTAGATCCATGCTCTGAATGTTCTAAATGCTCTAGACCTGTGTTCCAAATGTTCTACATCTATGTTCTAAATGTTCTAGATCTATGTTCTAAATGTTCTAGATCTATGTTCTAAATGTTCTAGATCTATATTCTAAATGTTCCAGATCTATGTTCTAAATGTTCTAAATCAATGTTCTACATGTTCTAGATCTATGTTCTACATGTTCTAGATCTATGTACCTTCATAGCACAGCAGGAGGTCCATCCCCTTGGAGTTGGGGAGGGTGATGATGGCGTGAGGCAGGATCCCACTGGAGATCTGTAGGTGGGAAACAGAGGAGTGTCGATGGTGTAGGAACAACAGCTACACATGTGGGGGAGGGGGGCAGGTGGAGGGGCGTACACATACAGGAGAGAAGGGACACAGGTGTCAACAGAAAGAAATGCCAACACAGAAGACAAACAGTAACAGAAAGACTCAGGCAGTATGGACTAGAACGAATTTGTGATAAAATAACACTGGGCACTTAATATACTTGGACAAGCACTAGGAATTTGGACCATCTCCAAGACACATCTTTCTACAACTATGTATATTCTGACAGAAACATTTCAGATACCACGATAAACAAGCAGCATGCAGGAAAAGTAGTGGAACTTTCAACACAGTGGCCTTGAGTTTGTGTAAAAGTTTGGACAACTGTTGCGCATGGCCTTGTAAGCTCTATTCATCATCATCCTCTCATACCAGGCACACTGCTTGTATGTGTTAGGCCAATCAGATACTCTCTGCTGTTAGAGGGAAAGCTACCAGCCAATCACGTCACAGTTTACAGTCATGAGGCAACCTGATTGGCTGACAGCTTTCATCTAGCAACAGAGATAGTATCTGATTGGCTGATGGCGGGTCAGTGCTAACCCAGTGAGAAGGACAGATCACTGGCCAGTACACCAGGGTAGTTGCCTGACACATACAAGCAAAGGGGTTGGTCTGAGAGGATGCTATTCATGTACACAGTGAAACACCAATGGTAAATGTGCAATGTGAAGAAAGCTGTAGAAGTTTGTATCCACCTGCAACCGCTGTGACAGGCAGAAGTAGGAGGTGGGGTAGTAGACACAAACACACAGCACACAAAAGTAGGTGGATAAAACATATGAAAGAAGAGCACTACAAGTAGAACAAACAGAAAACTGACATGCATACACAACAAAGGCTAACACAATCCACTCAACAGTTCACAATATACAGTCAAACATGTACAATGTACTAGTGACCACCTCTTGAAACTTTTCAACACAAACATGGAATCACTATGATACCAGAGATATAAACAATGTTTATCATCCAACTGACATTTGTAAATGTTTAATATCATCCCCTATATAGAGTTCAAGTAAAGATGTTTCTACAAGCTTTCCATGTCATCCACACATCCTTAATTCATTGAAACTCTCTACTGCAATTCATATATAGATTACAGACTTTTTAAATCTCTAGTATAACAACTTAGGTTAGGCCTAGGAAAATTAATGTTGTGTTTCTGATTATAGTCCTGAAAAAACTATAGTAACTGTTGGTAGGTATGGATTTTCTTTCTTTTTTTTTTGGTTAAAGTGCCACAACACAATATTTGTTTTCCTAGGTCTTATGAGTTTGTACATCTCTTGTATTACAACTCAGAAACTCAGGTTTGGTGAATGGTGATGAACAAGTTGCAGGGACACTTACATGTGTGGGGATGTAGATGTCGTACACTGCCGATGTGTCAAGGTCGATGGCGTGGAATCCCGCTCCCGACCCGTAGATGACCTTGAGCCTGCTGTCCTCCTCTATCGTCAGGTCGACCATCAAGGGTTTGTGGAGAAGGTCGCCAAATGACTGTTGAAGGACATGGTGCTGTCAGTCTTATGTACTGTAAATCTTTAGATATTTGCATTCATGTGTTTTTTGTTGTGGTATCCATTGTACATACATGACTGCTGTACTACAGAATTGTGACAGCAAAAGCCCTTCCAAACAGGAAATAAGTCCCACACAATAAATGAATTTGTAGTGAAGTGACGTTGAAGATGATCTTTTACAAAACAGTCTAATAGTTTGCAGCACTGGGACAAGTTATTTTCTCAATCTTTTTAACCTTCTCCCTGCTACCTGACCCTGTAACCAATATAAATTTGCAGCTGGGAGAAGGTTAAAGTAAGGTGAACAATGTCCTAAGAGGAAGACATAAAATCTCTTGTGATACAATAACATGTATTTTTTTAACTTGGATGCTCTTCCATCTTAGCACTTTCTCTATTCCATTTGTTGAGACACCACCATTTGGTATCTTAAGAAATCACACATGGCCAAAGTTCCTCCCTGATTTCACGACAGTCTCACCTTGAAAGCCATGAACTTGTGGTATGGCTTTGGTGCCCAGGCGTAGACCTCGATGCTGTTTCTCAGCGCAATGACCAAGAACTTGATTCTTTCGTACTTGACTGAGGGAGAGGAGGGGAACAAACCTTCATGTAACAGCTAACAAACATAAAACACACATCAAAAGTGTTACAAGGGGGTGAGGAGTGTTTTAACATGGAGTTTGATTTTTTTCTTCAATTAAAGCTACATGTAGTTATCATTGAATGTTATCAACTACATGTTCATGGGTGTATATGTCGTAAAGCTGGTCATCCCCGTAAAAGTCTTTTTTTTCCAGGTCTTTGGTTTAAATCAAACTTTTTTCAAGGATCAAGAATTCACATCATTGAGAATTTTTTTTGATTCACAGGATCAAGAATTCCGTTAAATCACAGGTTCAAGAACTTTTTTCTACTCACAGGAACAAGAATTTTTTTAAGTGAAAAAATCAAAACTTTTTTTAAATAAGTCAGGATCAACTTTTTTAACTAACATGATAGAGAATTGTTTTTGTTGTGGTAGAGGTAAAAAAAGTTTATTGGGATAGAACCTTGCTAGAACCAATGTGCGATGTTATATGTTGACTGTGTCAATGCAGTTCCACCTCTCAGTACTAGGGGGCGTATCTACACAGGGCACTGATGTTTGCTAAACTATTCAGAAGACATGGTTTAAAAGTCACATTCTTTGTCTTTTCTCAATATCCTACAAACTGAACACCAGGAATTAGTTATTCAGTACATTTTTGCCAAAGACATGTTAGTAACTACTGCTTGCTGTAAAACAGAAGGTGTTGGAAATCATGATAAAAGCAAAATATGATAAACAGAGTTGAAACATAATTCAATATGCTCTAATATGAAATAAACTGCCAATCCCAGCATACCATGAAAACTTACCATCACATTCTTCCCATACAAGGACAAAAGCATGATGGGTAAGAATACAAAGGTGAGCAGTGGATTATGGGTAACATAAAGACAAAAACTGGTGTACATGCATTACCATGGCAACAACACTCCCCCTCAAGCTGGACGATTTATGTTTTTTTTACCGTTTAAAGAAAGATTTTTCTTCCTATAGATGTTAAGCAAACCATAAAGCATTTAAAGTAAATCAAAAACAAATACATGCTGCTTTCTGAATACTGAAGTTTTGTAGACAATCCAGAGGAATATCTCTATACAACACAATACTAGTACCATGCAGATATTAAAATGAACATAAATGTAATTAAATCCAGATCATGACTTTAGACCTTACAAAACAGAAAAGACCACTATATTTCAATTCTCTTTTAAAGAAAAACAAATATCAGATTTTTTAAAATTCCTTCAACAGCAATTCTGGCAAGGTTTTTGCAAAATTTGATTCAAAACTGTTCTGTCAATGACTTGTTTAAAAAAAAATGCCTCGCCCCTGAGGCATCGCCAAAAACTCATTGATTTATTTATGTCTGAGAGGAAATGCTGGGAAGGGACTGGCCAGTAGGTGACCAACATAGGCAAAAAGAATACTTCATGAAGATGACTGGTACAAAACATCGCAAAGTGCAGTTAATAGTATGGTAATGATACATGAATGTGTGTGTGCATATCTAAAATTGTACCACTGTCTATAGTATGACTTAGTTGATGTTAAAGTCCTTCCTATACCACGTATGACTTAAACACAATATTAGACATATGCTTTCAAGTGTCTTTCCTATTTCTGATTGGGCCACCAAAAAAATTCCTGAAAAGATGTTTAGCGCTTGTGATGATGACCATACTAGTTCAGGACACACCCCCGAGAACACAGTTATCAGTTTGAATGGCAAACATTTTTTGTACTTACCGCTGACAGATGTATAAATGTGTGTATGTTTTGTATCTGTATCTGTATCTATATAGCCGGTATTGCCGCCCTTTGGCATAACACACCAGCTGTTGAAAGTGACCCTGTGATTACTTACCCACTTTATAGTGGACACACCCCTCTAAATCACCAACTGACACCCATCCATGTCTTCTCTCAGTCTGCAAAGTCAAAACAGTTTGAAGTGTTACCATTTGAAGAGTGTTGCTTCATTCTCATTTAAGTGCATGTTGGTCATCTACATCTTCTTGCGCTGAGAAAAAGTCATGAATCGCAATTCACTCATTCGGCATTGAGCGCAATTTGCTAATCCTGGCATGAACAGTCTGTGTTCTATGAGGAAAAAATCTCTCCTCGGGCCATTCATACCAGGATTCATGAATCGGGATCAATCATCATGCCTAGGTGACTCTCGATTTGGAAATCCTGATTCGCGAATCCTGGTAAGAGCGGAGTCTTAGCTAAACAATCAAACAGACACAATGTAGAAGTGTTCATTGGAAAGTAGCTGAAAAGTTACAGTAATATTGGCAGACAAAATCCCTTTTGGTTGTCTAGCTAACAACACTTTAACCATGCAGCAGTCTGAAGACTTGTAGCGAGAGCTGCTATTCCATCTATCTACATAATTTATGGTGTAGGCATGCAAGAGTAGAGCTGGAGTCTTACATCTGTATCCCCCTTCAGAATCTTACTCTTCAGCCAGGAGAGGTAGTACACCCTCAGTTTGTTCTTCTTCCCTGGAGGGACAACAGAAAATGATGAAGTAAGCACAGTCTCCACTTCCCACATACATGTAGCAACACCTTAGCAAATAAAACACAATATTTCATGGCAACTAATTTGATTAAACTGTTGCTGAACAATTCTCTTTTATTTCAGTGACTTTGCATGTAAAGCCTCGTTAAGTTTTTTCAAGAAAAACATATTGAGGTGGAAAACATTCTGGGGGCTCTCTACAAAGTTGACAGCCTGATTGTTCAGTGCATACTGAAGTCTGGCTGTTTATGATATCGCCTTTCATAGGGCCAGGTCAGCTGGTTATACAATGCAACCTCCCTTTTTTAGCTGGGCCATGTAGAGGATAAATTCATTGAATAACCATGTCATACCTGATATAGACACTAGGATGTTCTGCCCTTCTAGAACATCTATCTGCTGAAACCTTCTCCGACTGATCAGGGGATAAACTGAGGAAACAGGAGGAAAAGTCAGTAACATCAGCAGTTGTCATAGGAGTCAAACAGTGTCTAGCCTTTCATAGGTCTTAGAAGTATGTGGCAAGAGCACCAAACACTTTGAGGTGGCCATTATGTGCACCAATGTATTCATTGTCACTCTCATATTAGATCAAAATAATCATATAATTGTTGGATATCAAATTTCTGCCTTGAGTAAATATGGCTTGCGCAAGTTGTACAACCCACTCAGCTCTGATTTTAACAAACAAACAAACAAACAAACAAACAAACAAACAAACAGACAGACCTTCTCCATGTCCACTCCTGTCCAGCAGCACCAGTCCGTTCTCTGTCCCTATCAGCAGATTCACCCCTAGCAACAACAGAGGGTCAACGACTGTTAGGGCAACGACCCTTAACTTCTACAACCAATACTTATACACATGTATTCAAGTTTCCATTCTTTTAGGGATGCTAAAAGAACATTTCATAAAGCCATTAGACATGCATATAGCAGAAAATGCATAGAGACTCAAAATTAAGGTAACTTATTCTGGGACCTTTGTCCCAACTTCCACTTCCTCTCAGGTGACAGTTAACACTATTTCCCCCTTCGCTTCCTGCCACTGTACATGTGCTGTATTCAAATTGTAACAGACACACAAGCAAACACACACTTTAAAATACACAACAAAAACAAAACCTTCATACAAGAAGGTAAAATACTATCATATTAAAAATCTGCAGATGGAAAAGATCCAAAAGATCCTCACCCCACAAAGCAGCACACAGTATCTCCGAGTTGAACCTCTTCTTGTACTTGCGGATCTCGGGCATGTCCGGCTGGGGGTTGATGGGAGTGACATTAACATTGACCTGTGACCCCTTCCTCTCGGGGGTGCGGGGAGGGGTATGCTCTGCGGAGCTCCCCTCCCCGCTCGGCTGCGGCCTGCGGTCGCCTGCGCCGAAACCGAACGCCGTGAACGATTTTTGCTTGGCGAGATTGTTGCTATTTTTAGGGGCCACCGCCTGTCGGTACTGCAAAGGGAAGAGAAACAGAAAGGCACACATAAGTACATGTATAAATGCATGTTACACATAAAAATAACACATATATAATTCTATATCATTCTACATCAATTCTATCTTTGACTTAACACATAGTAGCTTACTCACTGTGCTATATAATGATTCCAGAACCAAATTTTTTGAAAATCTTTTGAATCTCAAATTTTGATAATGGTAATCTGTGACTTTCAAATTCCAATCATTGCTTCAGGATTTCAGTTCATACATGATTCACTACTGGTATTTGTTTTTATACTTTACAACTCTCATTACATCTTTTCATTACACACATGTGCACCGTCATGCAGAGAATAAATCCTATGAATCATAACACTGCATGCATGATAACAACAACAACTACATGTACTACAACATACATATATAGACACTATCACCCAACCTTTCAACAGAAGGGAGGGAGGGAGGGAGGGGGCACTAGAACTGAAAAACATGGATGGAAAACTTAAAAAACTACACACGAGACGTCCCACAAAAAAATGTATGGAAGGCCACTGGTCACCACCCACACAGCACCGCCACAATGATTCATGCTTCAGTTGGCCTCACCTCAGTACAAGTTGACTTACAATTATGTCCAGCAGGAGTTAGTGCGCAGCGGGAGGGGGGCAGAAGAAACCGGATTAGAACTGGCACACCACCACAACCACCCACAATAGACTGATCACCACAACCCACAATAGACTGATCCTGACTGTCCATCACAATTAAGGGTTCAACCAATGAAAGCATGGCAAGTTCGACCAATGAGAGAGTGGCTGCATTTTTAGCAAATTTTTGCATTTTTTATGTTTTTACTTTTGCGTGTCTATGTTTCGAAACCAGATTTAGTCTGGCACACCACCACCAACAATAGTCTGATCCTGACTGTTCATCACAATTAAGGGTTTGACCAATGAGAGCATGGCATTTAGCAGTTTGACCAATGAGAGAGTGGCTGCACATCTTTCCATTTTTTCTAATTTTCTTTTGAATTTTGCATGTCTGCGTTTTGAAACCGGATTAGAACTGGCACACCACTACCACAACCACCCACAATAGACTGATCCTGACTGTCCATCACAATTAAGGGTTTGGCCAATGAGAGCATGCCATTTAGCTTTTTGACCAATGAGAGAGTGGCTGCATGTCTCTCAAAGATTTTTTGAAGATATATTTTTGTTTAAATAATTTTTTCTTTCCTCTTTCATTTTGGGTATCTCATCTACATTTTGAACCTGGATTAGAACTGGCACACCACCACTGTCAAATGTCTGATCCCGACTGTCCATCACAATTAGCAGTCGAACCAATGAGAGCATGGCAGTAAGCACTTTGACGGAAGGGAGCTGCATGTCTCTCAAATATCTGATGTTTTGAAATTTATTTTGCATGTCTACGTTTTGAAACTGGATGGGAACTGGCACACCACCACCATCAAATGTCTGATCCTGACCGTCCATCACAATTACATGTCGCTGTTCAACCAATGATTGCACAGCAATTAGCACTTTGACCAAGGAGAGAGTGGATGCATGTCTGTCAAGTTCCTGCAATTCTTAAATTTCTATTTTACATGTCTAAGTTTAAACAGAGGTGGGTGGGGCTATGGGATCGATCTATTGGAAAGGTATGTAGTACCGTTTGGTTATGCTTTTCAAGAAGGTTCAATACTTTTAGCAGGTCACCCAAATGCCTTTATCAATACATTCAGTTCAATGTCCTTTCATTTTATGATAAGAAGTTTTTTTCATAGTCACGAATTCTACATGCAAAGCCCTTTATCTATCTAATTGCGCAGCTTTGCCTGTATAAACCATAAGTAAACATCAACATAAAGTCTTCATTGCTTTTGACTTATTGCGGGGGTTAGAATATGAGACCTATAACTCAAAATCAGTTCAAACGGAATAACAGATTTGTCTCTGTTGGCCAAGATCATAGGTCAACTGTTGAAACAACCTTCACACAATCCCAAATATCATCCCATCTTACAACTGATAAGTTAGTGCATATATTCCACAGAAAATCCTCCTTGAAACCATCTAAACAATTTTAAAAAGTTAGTGTGCCATCAAACTAAATTTTCAGTGTAATCAAAGCTCCAAAGCCTTTGTGAAATTTTGTGACAGCCTTGCCAACATTAAAAATCAACTTGAATACAAACGCATCAAGCTTTGCCTTGCCAAAATGAAACAACAGGCACTTGAAGAAAAGTCACAATCACATGGGTCTAAATCTGTCCATGCCAACAATATCCCAGCAAAGGAAAGAGTAGCCAAGTCTACAGAATTCTGCAAACCACCGTCTTTACCGCCTAGTTTATAACGAGCTACTCTTGCCTTTGGTTTTCTGCGTACCTCCTCAGACGTGGTCTTGTCCTGCGGCACCTGGCCGGACTTGTTCGCGCCCGAGGACGGCGAAGAGTGCTGGCTCTGCGGGAGCAGGTCCGGAAGGACGTCGCCGGAGCTGCGTGCGTTCACCACCGACCCGTTGGCGCGTCTCTCCCCAGAGCCCTGCTGTGATGGGAATACGGAATTTGGCATCGTATCAGATCTAGCTACTGATCTTAGGATGACATTTTGTGCCTCACATTTCTCAGTGTTATACAAACCCTGGCCCATATACTGTAAGCTCTTTCATTTTTGCAAGACTAAATTTCGCGGTATGTGTGTAAAAGAGGTTTTTGTGGTGTTTTAAGTTTATGATCTAAATAAAACTCCAATACAAAAAGACATAATTGAGGTCAAATGATTTCACAAAAGAGAGACAACACGAAAATAAAACCACAGCAAATATCTTAAGATTTGCATTAGCTCCTGACATTTTGTGGTTCATGGTTTCTTGCCAGGCACATATATCAGCATGACAAATTTCGCATCACATTATCAGAAAGGTTGGGATCAAACCACTCTGTCATCTACGCTCTTCCCTGACAAGACTTGCTGCAGTGATATCTGTACAGATTGGATCATCCATCTCTTTTACACACAATAGACCGGTCCAGACTGTCTATCACAATTAGCAGTTCAACCAATGAGAGAGTGGCTGTATGTCCATCAAAGGTTAGCATTTTTGTGTGGTTGTTGGTGTAGATTAGAATCTTGAGGTTCTGGGTTCAAGTCCCCAGTAGGCTCCAATGTTGTGCCCTTGGGAAAGGCACTTTACACTTGGCTCTGGTGAAAAAGAGTACCTACATGTTGTAGCTTTGATTATGGAGGTCCTCTTGGATTGGAAGTAAAGCCGGAGGACCCGTTTTTGAGGAGAGCCACATCTCAAGCACGTTAAAGTACCCACAACACTTATCGAAAAGAGTAAGCGTCCATCGAAGTGTGGGAGGATCAAACCTTACAGAGCTGTCTTACACAGCTTGTACTTAATGTGCAAAACTGGTGTGTGACTAAAAATGCTGCTTACTAGTTATGTGAAACAAACAAACTCACATTTCTGACCACCAGGGTGTCGCTGTCATTGCTGGAGTTGTCCTGTGCGCTGGGGGTGGGCGTGGTTGTGGTTGTCGTGGTGACAGATGAGATGGAGGGCTGGGCGGAGGGCGGGCGTGGTCTGTGCTCGGGCGACACCTCCTGACTCTCCTCCTCATCCTCGTGTACAATCAGGGTGTCGAAGCCATCTTCTTTTACCTCAGGTCTAAAATGCCACATCATCATTATCGTCATCCCCTCCTTTAACCTATTGCACACTTAAGTAGCCATTTGGCACCCCATTCTCTATTGGTAGTAGAGTTAGGCAGCAGGGAGAAGGTTAAAGACCAAATGACACCAAAATACAACATTTTCTGATTGTATTAGTTTATAGTCAATTAACATGCAAGTTTGTACCAAATACATCTACCTCTGTGATTAAACATCGCACCATCAAAAGCCAGTCTTCAAGTTTTTTGCATTCGTTGAGTATTGAATACTCTTGACAACATTAAAAAACTTTTACATCACATTGATTTTGCCATGCATTGAACAGCAGACACCGTAGGCATCCATTCTATTCTAGCTCCAGTTCGTTTCTCTGATGAGTCTGATCGCTTCCCAAGCCAATAGTCTGGTAACATTTATAATTATGAATACTGCTTTGAATCTAAATTTTCACCTAATAAATAAGAACAATCAGAGGAGTGCCCTAAAGCTACAATAGGATGGATTCCAGGCAAGGCCACACTGACTTGATCATATAGACGACATCTGCATGCATTAATTTTCGTCAATTTAAAAAAAAAGGTTGCAAATCATACAACAAAGCTGCAAAAGGAGCAAATTTGCCATAAATTGTGGAAAAACAAAAATTGCGAAACAGACATGAGCAGTGAAGTCTTTCAGAGTCAAAGAAGATATGACGAATAGAATTATGTAACTTATTGTTTGGTTTACCATAGTTCAGTAATTTGTTCAACATTCCTGACCATTTAGGTTTCATAATGAGGATAACTTTTTTAAAAACTCTTTTTCTTTTTGCATGCTCGCATCATTGTCATTCAAAGAATCAACTCAGTATGGCCTTACAACAATAAAAACTGGTTATCACTGGTTAACATGGCAATCTTTGCAAACAGACAAACAGACCAAGTCCTGTTAGTTCCACCTCTATGCAGAAGTAGAAAGACTTGCCTGGTGTTATCTACATACATTGGTCTGGGCGGGTCGGAAGCCAGGATGGTTCCGTCGCGCGTGATCTCCGAGATGTCATCCAGGCTGTCCTCCTCCTCGCTCTCCTCTCCGTCTCCTCCCGCCGGGGGCGGCGGCGCCGGGCGGGCCGGAACGCTGGGGGCCTCGATCGCGGTCGCCATGGCGCTGAGCTCTTCCGCCAGCACCTCCAGGTCCTGGGGGTTACAGACCTCCTTCTATAGAACCAAGAGGGATGAAACAGGTAAGATTTAACCTTTAGCACTCTGAAGTAGCCGTTTGGCACCCAATTCCCTATTGATTACAGAGTTAGGCAGCAGGCAGGTCTTTTCGAGGCTGCTATCAGATACTTAGTAGTGTCCTTCCCACCAACTTTTTCCTCCTCAAAAAAAATCAAGACTAGTAACCTCTCTTAAACATAGCACATATGATTGACCCTTGAGATTCGCGTTTGGCAAGTTTTATATGGAGAGATTCACATTCATCCCACGATGAAGATAAATCCTAAATTGACTAAATGTAACAAGCTAAATGGACGAATCTTTCCACACAGCCGATAGCTCACCTTCGGTTTGTTGACCTTGGTGACTCCAGATGGGCCCTCCCCAGCGTCTGCCTGGCTGGAGGAGTCTACCACAAACAAACAAACAAACAAATAAATTAATGGTAAACTCATAAGATTTGACATTTCATTCACTGTACTTTCATAAGTGACCCAGATACGTAAATCTTGAAATATTAGCAGTAGTCACTGTTTAGAAAAAACTCAGATTTTTTGCTCGTAATGCACTCTACAAAAATGTTGCGTTTCCTGTTTCAATCTGACATCTGAGTGAAGAAATACAAAACAAACTTCGTATAAATCTTGAAATATAAGCAGTAGTCTGTTTGTTACAGATTTTCGGTTAGTAATGCAACCTGTATGCCCAACACAAACTTCAAATTGACTTGACCTACCTTTCTTAGCATGTTTTGGTGAGGCTGATGCTCCGTTGACGACCCTGGAGCTGGGAGGAGTACTCTGGGCGCTGCTGGACGCCGAGCTGTGCGCCGGCGACCCTCTGGACTGGGGCGGCGTGCTGGGCTTGGCAGAGTGCTTGGGCACGGGGGGAGGCGTCTGTGGTTCGTAATTCCGTGGGGGCAACTCTGGCGGGACGTCGTCCGAACTCGAGGACTGCGACGACCGCGTAGAGTGAGTCGGGGTGGCCTGGGGTGAAGCACGTGACACGCCGTGTGGCGGGACAGGCGGAGGGGTGTCCGACAGAGACCGTCTTAGCTGAGGCGGTAAGTCCTTGGTGGCGTGGCGTACCTCGGGCGGCGTCTGCGACCTGCCCGGGTGCCTGACCTGCGGGGGCGTGTGCTGAACTCTCTGGACAGGGATTCTGGAAGAGTCCGATTTTGGCAAAGGCTGCTGGGATCTGGGCGGAGTCTGAGATTCCTTGGACGCCGTGGCCTTGGGCGGAGTCCGTGACTGGGGGTGGGCAGGGGGGAGACCCTGGGGCGGCGGCTCCACCATGGGCTGAGGTTGTTGGGGTTGAGGTTGGGAGGGGGGGAAGTTGACAGAGACTCGCTGGGGGGAGAGGGCGTCCGACTGTAACTGCCAGGGCTGGGAGAGCTGGGGTGGGGGGGCAGGCTGGAAGGGGGGTGGGGGGACCTGTGGCTGGGGCTGCTTTCTGGACTGTTGGCTCGGCTGGGGCTCCACCTGGAAAGAGAGTCATCACTGTAACTTAACTCTTGTCTCCTCAAAACATAAACTTCACATGTCTACTGCACTTGGGTCAGATAGCTAAAGAAGGCCGAGAGATTCAGTCGAAAATTCCGGTGAGGCAATTTTTTGAGTTGGAGAACAGTTCAATTTTTCAAATGAAATTAAAATGATAAAACTCAAGCTAAGACACTTATTTCCTGAAAGTACTTAGTTTTACTGCTTTTCAAAATCAGCAATTTTACATTTGCACCACAAACTTTACAAGAGGCCTACCTGAGGTTGTGGCTGCTGAGGCTTCTGGGGAGGCTGCATCGGAGCGGCGCTCTGTCGCTGATGGTGGCGAGCGTTCATCTTCGTCCGTTCCTCAACCTGAAAGAACCAGACAATACACATCAGTATCTGGGCAACTGAAAATGGATCTGTTGAGTACATGTATATTCTATGTTTGAATCCATTTGCTTAATGGAAACAAACTACAGTCAAACCTCAGTTGTATAATTTGAGCTTTGTTCCAACCCAAAGGAAACCCTCAACAGAAATTTTCCATTTTGTGTTGGAACAAAGCTCACATTGTACAACTATGGATTCTACCAACACAGATGAGCTTTCATTTGAATACAATCAAACCTGTACTGGTGACCACTTCTGCATAAGATTACATGGTTATTGTGGCCACTTCTTTTTGTGGTCCCATATATAATTTTTCATAGACTCAAGCATCAAGAATCCTGTCTACTCATTTAAAATGACATTTTATTCAAGTCCCTGGAGTGGTCCCTACAGACAGCTTTGACAGTACACTGTGCTAGTATTCATAGTTACAAGAGAATTACTGCATACATGTAAGACAAGCTGGTGTGCTACGCCGAATGGCGGTTATACCGGCTATATAGATACAGATACAGACAAGATTGAATAACGGGAGGTTTGCAATAGACACTGCGACCTTCCTACAACACGTATGTGCCCTTATGGCTATCCACACTGGGTACGGGTGATTTGTGAGGAACACCTAACACACTATGCTATCTGTCGTGTGGAGGTGGGTGGAGTATGGACGCCGTGTCTTTACCGCAGGAACTTCCCAGCATTCCTGTAGCTTCTGTGCGCTCTTCCTGGTTAGGTCGTCCACCTAACGCAGGATGGTTGATCACCCACCATGTGAAGATGTCAGACATATGGTCAAGTCTTTTGCACTGTCATCTTTAACTTAAGATTTTAGTATGCTAAAGGCAACATTTCTCACTGACCTTACTGATTGTATGATAGCTAATGGAGCAATTAAAGTATCCAAATTATCTTCTAACTGAACATGTTTCAACTGCGTTGTGTTGCTTTTCTAATATTTGTGAAACAAAACAACGAAGTGACTTTAAATCACCTTGTCACTTCACACTTGTGCGAATATTCTAGTCTGTATGAGTTTTGTATTAACATTTCTTTGGTTTAGATAAAGTTTGCGGCCCAAGAAGAATTTTTCTGTTTGATAACCAGGCTGCACAACAATGGATCAAAGTAGAAAACAATTTTACCAAAACCAAAAAAATCTTAATATGCCACTCATACTGACATGTACGCACCATGGGCCCTAAGATATAATCCTGGCGGCTCTCGGAGGAAGCCCCACCCACCTGCTGAGCCCAGAGGGGTTTCTGTGGCTTCTGCTGCATGGCCTTGACCTCCTGCGGCATGCCTACCACCAGCCCCGCCTGCTGCTGCACCTGCGGGGACGCCGCCACCTGCGGCACGGGCTGGGGCACCGGCTGGGATTGGCTAACCACCATGGGCTGCGGGATGCGCGAGTGCTCTTTCCCCGACGAGGGTCTCATCTACAGAGGTAAGAAAAGCCACCACTGAGCAGGAGAGTAGAGAGGAGGCAGGGGGAGCCCAGCGTGGAAGTATGTGGACCTTGTACCTTATGCTAGCACAGAAAAGAACAGCCGACAGCCAGAACTACAAATATTTCAGCTTCACCAGCAGGGCTATCTCCAGGACCCCTCCCTTCATCCTGGGACAGAAAATGCTAATGGAGACAGACAAATTTCACCCTGTCCGTCCAAAACATCTGAACTTCTTGACATAAAAATTGATGCAAAATTTATGTATTGTAAGGTTAAGCGACAGATCTAGCAATAAAAATCAACAACATGGACTTCCAGACAATGAGCGGGACAAAAAAAACGTAAAGCTGGAGACAGCCCTGGTCACCAGCCACCTTTTTACCCGTAGCTTTGTCACTTTCCTGAAGGTTACATATTCCAAGCAATAGAGCTTCAGTTATCCTACAGAAGATCAGAGTGCTGGTTGAATATTTGCCAAGTCCAATTCTTGAGTTGGAAATAGTATAATTCTTTCAATGACCCAGAATTGAGGCAATTGGACATTCCTCATTCCCCGTCATTGTGTAAGTTTGATAATGGTTTCCTGGATGCTACTACATCCAAGAGACTGACACTTGTGTCTCACCCTACAGTTCCACTCTAGGTATCATATTACAGTTCTACACTGACCATGTTTACCTGCTGCGGCTGTAGAGGAGGCTGCATGTGTGACTGCCCCCCAGACCTCTGCAGCTGGTTGATGGCCATGTGCTGAGGTCTGTGGTTATGGTCCCGTCCTGACCTCCCCTGTGCACAACAAACAAGTGGTTCATTCCAAAATTAGCATGACATCATTTAAATCGAACATGGAGTGAAGTGAACATGATCTTGGTCCAGTCTAGCGCAACAAAGAGCTAGTATGATAAACAAAGGGGCTAATAAACAAAGGCTCTAACAAACAAACAATCTTAAACTGGTTATGAAAGGAAATACTGTATTGGGGGAAAGCAATGCCTTGATTGAAGAACCCACTACACTTATTGAAAAGACTAGGGGTCCATCCTGTGTGAGTGTATCAGACCTTACAGTCCAGTCTTAATACGCAGCTTGTACCTACTGTACAAAACTGATGTGTTACGCCTAAAGGCGGTTTACCGGTTATGCGAAACAAACAAAGGAGCTGTGGTGTTGATGTACCTCTCTACGTCTGTCCCTGTCCCTATGCCTGTCTCTGTCGCGGTCTCGTCCGTCCCGCTGGCGTTCCTTCTCCACGCGATGTCTCTCCAGACGCTCCTGCTGGCGCTGCATCTCACGCTGTCTCTCGTGCTCAATCTGTTGGGAAGAACACCATCGAACTATATAAACACTACGATCTGACATCTGAGTGATAAAAATGTCCTCAAACCTTGCAATATAGATTAAGTGAAAAGAAAAAAGAGAGTCCCTACCTATCCACTGACCCTAACTTTTTTCAGGACTGTAATCAGACATACATCAGCTATTTTCATAGCACTATGTAAAATCTCTATGGTACGATCATTTCTTCTAAATGGGGCTAATGTTTCATGTAAAACAGCACTCTGTGCTTGTCTCAACTTATAGAGCTAGCCATACATAGAAAGTTGACAGTTTCTATGACAGTAAAAGATGCCGTCTAACCTGCTTCTGTCGTTTTCGTCTCTCGTCCAGTTGACGCTGCTGGTGCTCTCGCTCCCGCTCGTGTCTCCGTCTCTCCTCCTCGGCCCGCATCCTGGCCGCCTCGCGCTCACGGTTCTCCTGCTGCAGCTTCAGGAAGTTCTTCCTGAGGGTCGACTCGCCTGGAGCCTGCACGACAGAGCTGGGGAGGAGAACAACAGGATTTCGTACCTTTGCCAAGATGGTTATAATTTGTGTTTGCTTTGGTACTGCAGTGGAACGTCCGGTTTTGATGTGTTGTGTAACAGTTCTGGATTTGCAATGGTGATGATTCTTTAATGGTAGACAGCTCTTGAAGAAATGGCATAGGTTTAGGTCCCCTAGAGGCGTGTTTGAACTGCAGGGGCTGATTTTGTTTGACACCTTAAAGTGGAATAATTATAGATTGGGTTGACTGATCGCCATGACTTTGGTATGCTGATAGGGCCAGCAACTTATAAAGCAGGCTAAGCAAAGGTTTCTTGGTCACCTGCTACATGGAAATGTGAATTTTTGAAAGAGATAATCATAGCTGTGGTACCTTGGCTCTCCCTCCTTCTCCAGAGTGGGATCTTCCTCCCCTTCACTCCCGCTGTACTTGTACTCCTCCTCCTCCGTGTGACTCCCCTTCTTCTTCTTCACATATCTGTCAATGTGGTCCTTCAGTTGTATTCTCACCTAGAGGGAAGGGACAAGTGTTACACAATGAGGCACTTCCTCATCATTACAGCATGGGCTTGACTATTATTCTACTGAACGTCATATACAGGGCTTGAAATTCATGTTTGGTATTAGGTGCACTGGTGCACCTGAATCACTGGTGCACATAACCCAAGAAGTCAGTTGTACAGAAAAAAATTGACTTCACAACATATAGTTAAGTGCAGAAGTGTCAGCAAAACCAAATTATAAAGCTTGCTGCACCTCTTCAGAGCTTGAATCTAAAATTCAAAAGCTAACTTTGAAGTTTAAAGAAGACTTGATATAGGAAATAATTAACTTTGTTTTTTGAAAATCAATGTCAAGATTATGTTGTATTGCCGTAAACTAGCATACAATAGTACCTTTACAGTATGTAACCCTACAGAAACATATCGGTTCACCTGTGCACTCACAGTCGAAAATTCATTTCATAGCTCCAATCTTTGGTACACAAAAGTGCATATGCACCCAGTGTTTTTCAAGCCCTGCTAACTCATACAGCCAGTTAACACCACCATGAGGCATGGCAAGGAGCTGTTCTTTATGTCTAAAATTCTTGTGATAGACACCCGTCTGTAGTCTATGGAAACCCACCTGTCTCTCTGTGGGTTGGTCTCGTATGAAGGGGTGCTTCAGTAACTGCTCTGTGCTCGGCCGCTGGTGGTAGTTTTTCACCAAGCAATTTTCTACGAAACTTACAAACTTCTTGCTCCTGAAAAAAGACAACAAGAACACGAACTGTTAGATATGTGATTTCCATTAGAAGTAAACAACAGGTATATGGACACACCATATTTAGCTCTGGGAGGGAGGTTCACCTCTGACTGCTTTTGGTTGCGTATGTGTCTTCACACCTAATGACCTATAACTCAACACCCCTTTGATGGATTTGTATGAAGTTTGGTATGTGCGAAGTTATTGAGGTCCCCATGCTGAGTTCAGTCCCAAAGAATCATGGCAATTTTGGGCCCCCTAGCAGTATTTTCAGGAACTACAGCATTATTGGCCAACACCCCCTTTCCCTTGATAAGGCATTAGTAACAGAAACAATAACATTTGGACTGTATGATCAAGTCTGCATGTTTAAGATTCTTACCATTTCTTGGATTTTAATCTTGGAGGAGGGTTCCTTGGAATAAGGAATAAAGCCCTCATTGGGTGAAGATCACAAAGAGCTGGAAGAAAGAGATAAAAGTGTTATCGTGTAAAACTGATATCGTTGTAAAATGAAATAAAAATCTTACTACAAATTCATTTGCAAAGACTTACATGTATTGCAAACAAACAAAATATGAAACAATCTCTAAGTGAGTACCCCTAACAACACTGTGTGGGTGTAGCCAAGGCTCCTAACTACAACTCTATTGGACACGAGCCAAACCTTACCTCCAATTCTCAAGTATCCTATTACCCCACTTCTGCTTTACATTTTACAATATTGACATGACTGTGGACTCACACCAAGACAAACAGACAAACTGATTACAATGCCTCCCGAAGGAAACAAACAACAGTACTCACGTGGCTGTGACTCCGCCATTTCTAGTGCAGTGATACCGAGGGACCACAGGTCACTCTGGAAAGACAAACAATCAGCTTTTACAAAATCAAAATCTTTTCAAAATCTACAATCGAAAATGTTGCATGTTAGCATTGAACTTTTACATTATAGCGCTTAAACAGACGTGACAGTGACCTATGACCTACCCTGTAGTCATAAGTAGCATCTGGGTTCTCATCGCAAGCGATGACTTCCGGCGCCATCCAGTACGGGGTGCCGATGAACGTATTTCTCCTGCCGATAGTCCGGTCCAACTGAGCGCTCACTCCGAAATCAACTGTATAGCAACACAACAACATTATCATTTTAGGGCTTGTGGTGTGATACGTTCAGCTGAAAAATACCCCTAGCCCTTCCATATACGGGACCCACCTAATGTGCATCTCGTATATATATAGGGGTCCCGCAGGACAAGGGTTAACTTTGTGGCAGAAGCAGAAAAGAGGTTTTTCCCAGTGTTTGAAGTTTGCTATTGAAACAATTCTGTAGTACAGTAATGTTGTAGTAATACATTGGAAACACATATTCGCTTTGTCATGAATTTGTGGTGGAGACGTCACTGCAAAAACCACGAAAATAAAACCATCACAAACTTTCATGATTTAAACTTTTTTTTTACAGTCGTGGGTGTTTTGTTGTATTGTATAGGTCACTGACCTAGTTTGACCTCTGCGTTGTCCGTCAGCAGGACGTTCTGACCCTTGATGTCTCTGTGGATCACCTTGCAGCTGTGTAGGTGGGCCAGACCCTGTATGATGACACACAATACACATAGTGAACATATATACACATATCCTAGTTCATGGATGTCAACAGAATATTACCATAAACTTAACACATTGAATAGTTGTTGCCATACACTGTACTTTTAATGATTTGTACTTGGTACAATTGTGGAGCAATAGTCCAGACATGCAACATGCAAGACACACAAGCACACACAGAGACACTAGCATGCGCGCACACACAAAGCCACACACGTACACACGTACACACACGTACACAAACATACACACACACACACACACACGCACAGTATCTAGTTGTTGTTCATACCCACCCTAAGAATTTCTCTGCAGATGTAGGCTATCCACTCTTCCTTCAGGGAATTTCCTTTTGTTGCTGCATAGAGAACAGTCACCATTAACATTACAGCGCCACCTACTGATTCCAATGCATATTACAGCTATAACTGATCTATCATATCATACAATATAACAACAATTCAAAGGGAGAAAAGAGAAGAGGTACCATTAATATCAGTAATACTATATAGCGCCACCTTCTGGTTCCGATGCATATTACAGTTTTAACTGATCTATCATAATATCAAACAGTATCAAATCCAAGGGAAGATGAAAATAGAAGATGTACCATTGATATCAGAAGTACTATACAGCTCCATCTATTGGTTTCGTTGCATATCATAGCTCTAACTGATCTATCATATGCCAAGTACTGTATGATACAGAATTCTAGGGAAGATGTAAGAATGAAGGAAAGGAGAGAAAAATCTAACATACCTTTGACTAAGTCTGTGACTGATCCAGCTCCGCAATATTCCATGACAAGCTGGAACAAAAAAAAAACAGTAAGTGTACAAGGTATACACATTACAAAGCTATCCTGTTATACTGTTGATAACATTATTCAAAATTAATTGTAGTTTTTCATAAGAATCTTTTTCCTCACCCATAGCTGGTCGTCCTTTCCTGGCGGACTTTTCTTGATGAAAGCGCCGTAGTAAGTGGCGATGTTCCGGTGGTGGGAATACTTCTTCAGCATGTTGATTTCTAATTTGATTTCTTCCTCCTCATCCTGGAACAAGCAGGAACATTTCAGTCATTAGTACAAGCCAGTTACTACTGACATCTCCATACAAGTTTCTATCCACTTAGTGTTTCGTCATCATCAGTGCGTTTCAGTGTGTTTCACTGAGGTGGACCGTCATTGTCTTCTAAAGTGTTTCATAAAGTTCCTGAAAGCTGGTTTTGTGGTTAAGGTTGTTGAAATACAATTTAAAGGTTCTGGGTTTGAATCCCTAGCAGGCCTTAGTGTCATGCCCATGGGAAAGGCACTTTACAACAGTTTCCTTACTTGACATTGAAAATAAGGTGCCTAGCTTTGGTTAGGGACATCCTCCCGGATGGAATAAAAAGGGCTGCTAGGACTTCCCCTTTTAACAGTACCCCTATTTTACGTCCCTTCCGAAAGATGTCCTGCCCAGGTTTGAACCTGGGTCTCCCAGTTAGCCAACAAAGTGAAACCAGGGGCTCCACTGTGAGGCTACCAGTTGAGCTTGAGGGACATCCCTACCACAATCTGTACCAGTGATACAATGTATAAACACATGTACATGTCCCAAGGGCCGCCCTAACCAAAACTGTGTGTTCAGCGGTTGTGTGGATAAGGTGCTTGGGTGGGCACCACATCACTTGAGTAAATTTGCAGGTGACGAAAGACTTGGAGTACAGTTTCTTCCTTCTTCCTAGACTTCTTGTCCCTCCGGGGTCCTGTAATCCTAACTTATCCTTCGGGAGGATTACAGGAAGTAAGGCCTACAGTTTAGCAGAGTAAATCTATCCTGGGTGACTAGGAAGGTGACAACGTTAACATGTGTGGTGCCTCTTGAGACAACACCTTTCCCAGTTCCAGGTTGTGCCTAAACGTCACTAATTGAATTCCCAAATCCTCGCCAAGCGGGAGGGGAGACGTTTTTTCCGAATGGGAATCTTCTTGGGACCGAAAGGTCGCAGACAGACTGGTGGTGAAATGCAAGGTCAGGTTTACAGATTAGACTCTTAGGACTGTAAATCTTGGAATAGTCGCAGTGGCTTTATTTTCGTGGTGACCTCTTTACCGCAAAGTCATGAGATAGCGAGTATGTGTTTCGTATTTTTACTGCACCAAGGAATAGCTTCAACCGCAAACTATGAGCAATGTAAAAACTTTCTTTTCCTTCTGTGAAATTTAGTCCTTGTGAAAATAAATCAACTTACAGTAACTCAACATGATTTGTGAGCCGGCATTCTCCCTCTATGGGGTAGATCCTTTCACAGATAAGAACTTTTAGGAACTAACAACTTTTAACAAGATTTGCTAAACATCAACAGCCCTGTATGGGGTATTGTGGTCCTTTTAGCACAATTTGACAGCACCCAACTGAATGGTAGCCAAAGGCATTACAGTATTCTGCAGTACAAGGATGGGAAGTTTTCCTTCGTAGTTTATAAAAACATTTATTTAATTACAAGAAACAGAAAGCGTCAGCTCGATGTCATCAGTATGAAAACTGGAATCTCATCAGACTTCTCACTGCCCTGTAATCCTAGCTACCATTGTAAATCATGAATTTTTTTTGCGGTTAAAAGTTCAAAGATTTGCGATGAGAGCATCACAACGTAAACTTTGCTCTGCCTTGTATTACTATTGGTGTTTCAACTGCAAATTCTAAACACGATTTTAATGCCTCCTTTCCTCTCTTACCACGAAATTATGTACTCACGAACTTAAACAACTCTATGGTATTGTGATGACTGGCGGGGAGGGAAGCAAGCAAAGGAAACATGTCCACAAGTTTCTAAGGAAGTCGCCCTGGCACCAACCCAGTACCTCTGTGGGTTTGGCTGTGTTGATAGACTAGGGAGAACTCAGCAGTGACCAGAGGGCTGCTAAGGGGTGGGAAAGGGTTTTTATGAGTTTGTTATTATCACATCCATGAAATGATTGAAATGCCTCAAAGCTATCATAAATATGAGCACCGGACAGGTAGCAAGGCTGGCAGGACAAATGTGAAATATAGATATCATGTACTTATGACGTGTGTCTGGCCAGAGGGATATAAATCAATCATCGTGTTGACAGTATCTTTTAATTGAACCCTGCATAGCTAGTGCACAGACAGGACTCAAAATATGAAGATACAGTACTGTAGCTTCAAGACTTCGTGATCTCACAAAAATTGGTTTCAACAAGAAATTGAAGATCTTACACCGCCGTGAAATATTTGTGTGTTTTGGTGAATATCTTAATGCCTTGCGGCGCGGCAGCAGCTGGTTATACATTTTTGTATTACACTAATTGACCAGTCACACCTAACTTTTGCACATCTAACTCCAAGCGTTGTTAAAAGCTATCTAATGAGGATGCTCCTACAGTACTCGCTGGCAACGAGTTTCACTGTACGATAGTTCTAGGAAATTACACATTTTTGAACACGTCGATCCTTGGTTAATAACTCTGATACTCGAAGGCATGATTCTTTTTTTTTCTGAGCTGGTAAAGTTGGTACGTTTACCGGTTCACTTGATTTTATACATCATGCATAGTCTGGACATTTTTCTTCAATACTATCCTTGAAACTGCCTTTCATCACAATGTGCTGATTACAATGTTTTCAATCATCCACAACAGGTGTATCAAGCTTGTCTACAAGACTCTCCATTCCAGACCACATTTCTGTCAAATATTTTGAACTTGCGGGCATGATCCAGACATCTGGTGTGTGTAACGTTTGAATTTTCAAATGCACCTGCCTTCAGGCATGCAGCAACGTTTGATTTCAGTACATGGAAAGACTTACCACACAAAAACCATACGTAACCAACTGCAAGCATCCTTTCAAACGACATAACGATAATGAGTTTGTACTACTACTGTAAATCTTTCTGTTCACTGTTTTCACAGGGACCTTTTAATTATGAATTCACAACACCATGAATATGTGCTTCCTACCTACTGTATTACTACTGAACCACAGAATTGTTTCACTACAAAAATCTCAGTTCACCTTTTATTGCAAATTTACAGTACACAATTCCTGTACATCTACAGATACATCTACAGAAAGAGCGGGCGAACTGAAAACTTTTAACAGAATTCTGGAAAGCATTAACGCAATTTGTAGCTGATTTCTGACAGGTCTCTTCAATAGAGAATGAATGTGAGGCATTCCAAATATTTATTCTGAGCGGCTGCCAATGTGGAAAGAGACAATTAAGATGAGCAGCATCTCTTCACTTTTGATACACCCCAAACAAATGTCACGGTTAAGGAAATAAACACAACTTCAGGACAACCACCAGATGTCAATACTCACAAACCAAGTCACAATGCGCCCTTGAAAGTTGGTCTATACAGAACAAATCTCCATATTTCTATCTTTGTTATCTTATCTCATAAGTATAATACATAAGGGAAGGTCTAGATGATGTGTATGTGCACTTTAAAAATATATATTCAAAAATAATTTTTTCAAAAACAATTACTGAATGCATTCTACAGCTGCTTATCTATATTTTGTCTATCCAGAAAAAAAGAAAGACATTTATGATTTATTCTGTATTTGGCTGACAATTAAGATTTTGTTCTCTTGCAGTCAGGGTCCTGAAAGAACAGCATCCCTGAACATTGATAATTCCAAACGATACAAGACCACCATTGGTTCAATAGCGTATGAGCTCAGCGTTGTTGTCAGCGTCAAATCTACTCTCCTCATGCACCTCCAACAAGTATCGATTCCCGCAACAACATGCGCCGCGGGACCTTTGGGACTACCCGCGGATGACTCATCGATTCACCTCCCAGTCGCCCACTCCGTATCTCCCGCGCCGATCTCTTACATTTCACGAGTCCCGACATTTGAGCTTCGCGTTGTTGTTTGAATATTTACCGCTGTATCTAAGGTCCCTTTGTCATTGTGTTAATCATTCTAACAGGAAATGGCCAACAAGTACAGTCTGTGGTCATACATTCTGACATCTTATCAACACTCATATTCAAACGTGATGGTGTCGGTGCCGTGTTATTAGTTTATTTCATGCCGTTGCCATGGCAACTGGGAAAGAGTGACGTCCACCGAGGGCGATAATGAGGCAGGCAGGAGCAATTATTCTCCTGGTTAATATGGATATCTTTTATTCATGGTTTAATACGAGTCTCGTAGACTGGGTTTATTACCCACATCTAGTATTTTAATGGTGGCGGGTTGGAGAGAGGATGACTTGGGTTTCCCCACTGGGCATTCGTGAATGTGACAGTGCTAATGAGGGGCAACTGCTTCCCAACATGCCTACAATTACTTTGAATGCAAGATGACCTCGCTCAATTTTTTTCCCCAACATACCTACGATTGTGGACTATAAATTACTTTGAATTCCCTTTGCAAGATTACCTCGCTCAAGATTTCTTTACCAACACACCTATGACTGTGGATTATAAATTACTTATAATTCCCTTTGCAAGACTACCTTGTGAGCTAGTTCAAGATTTTCCAAACATCCCCAAGATCGTAGACTATACATTACTTTGAATTCCCTTTGCAAGACTACATGTACCTCGCTCAAGATTTTTCACAACAAGCCCACACTTTAAATTACTTGAAAATTTCCTTACAGAGCTTACCTCACTCACACATAAGTTTAATCTTCATCAAGTTATTCCAAACTGTATAACTACATGTTACAATAATCATTCTTATTATGTATATCATATTTACAAGTATAAATGTACAGGTGTAATTTCATTGCCTTCCAAGTTCAAAGACAATAGAGAAATGACTGTCGCTTCTTTATGTACAGTTATTAATTTGCATCATTTCACATGGTGCATGTGCAGGAATACCAAATCATACATGCTTTGTTCACAGCTGCAGCATCTTTCTGCAGGGAAAGGCTTATCTTTTTGCAGCTAACTTCCGTCTGACTATACCTTGGGGGAACTCATTTGTTCAGATTAATTTTGTGCCAGGGACACTATCAGACAGGGACTTATGACTGTCATATATCCACAGATTAGTCATGGGGAACACCTCGGGCATGTGGAAGGAAAGGTAACGAAAAGCTACCTCCGTTAGACGGGTGAAAAATGAGGTATCTGCACATTTCGTTGGAGTTTAAGTTTAATGCTAGCAATTCAAGAATGGGTGTAATTTTTGCAGTATCAAAGTGATTTCAATACGGCCACTTTTTTAAGCATCTTTAACTTTTGCTTGCCATATATATTTTTTGATCTATGTCTTGAAGAAGAAATGTGCCATGAAAATTGTAGACAATTAATAGGATTGCATGGTCTGCAATTCCTTTATACCATTAGCAGTTTACAATTGCTTTCCTCACTTAATACATGGTAATATCGAGGTATTCCCAACAGGACATACCGTCATCCTATTTCCCCCTAAGTACCCATAGACGACTGCAAGGATCTAACGCTTTTGATGTCCGATCGGTGCAAAGCCATAAAACGCGGCGCTTTCTGACGAAATAAGGTCGTGCTCTTGAATGCATCAATACCTCGGAGGCTCTTATCGCCGCCGCACAACGCTATACGCGGATGAAATATGCATCCAATGCTCCTTCATAAAACGATACGCGTTAACGATCCCCATACAAAATGACATCACTCTACCTCTTACCTATACAATCTATATGCTAATATTTCCTGGGTACAGTGTTTAAGAAAAATAATGAGCAATATTTAGTCACCATCTGATAACGAAAGAAACGAGATTAGCGGATATTTTTGTATTTTCTGTTGCATAAAATTCACCAGGCAGGTGGCTGCGGGAGCTAGGTGGTCTTGCATGATGTCATTTGTTTACATCTGTGGGTTAGACAGAACGATCGGTCATGGGTGTATCGGGGTGGGAAAGGACGACGGGTGAATAGCAATGCAGGCGAATCAATGGCTGCAGAAACTAGGTAATAACACATGCAGCGCACATCACACATACGTCACTTGTTTACTACACCGCTTACAGAGTGATACAGACACAGCTAGTGGGAAAAACAGACTTTGAAAAATTGTATTATGGATCAAAAACACCTGGATTCATCATATATCATATTAACGACTATAATTGAAAATGATATCTATTAGGTCCTCTGAATATCACAAATTTATAATCGATTCAAGGAAAACCAGGAATGATGCGCATGGGACGAATAAAATTTTTTTTTCTGTCTTTGGTAACATGAACATATCATCATTCTGTTTACTGCAGTGGTTACGAAGTGATACAAATACAGCTACAGGAAAAGAAACCACCTACATTCATCATATATTACATTGTACATTAAGACCTATGATTAAAAAAGATGTTTGTTAAACTCTATGGAAACGCCAAATTTCTATGGAAGAGGTGAATCAGGAATGATTCGCATGGGACGAATAAAAAAACTTGTCTTTTGCTTGAGCACATCAATCAGTATATTATGGGAAGGAAAGCCAGCAATATTCATGGATCCCCCTCTACCTCTGAGTCTTAGTACCCTCCCTAATGAATTAACTTGTTCTTGACCATCCAACCCTTCACGTTGAAATATTTTCTAAACCGCCTCCCCTGAACTTTTTAAATGGCACGGCCCTCAATGGTTTTCCCTTCAGAAATGCTTGGAAAGGGCATTTGATATTATGTACTGGTAAAAACAAATTATACAAGTTGTTTGTGCTACATCATGTCTATCCCGCGGGGCTGGTCGCACGTCCATTCATGTGACCGTGACCATTTTACGCGGCTAAGCGGAGCCCTGGCATTTCAAACAAGTGTTTTACGATCTTCCGAGGAAAAGTCGGGCATATATTCTCCCCACCTGATGAACTAAACGAGGAATATGATTTACGGTCTTTGTGGTTGGTATCGGGGAAGGGGGCTTACGGCGCAGGAATATCTACCGCAGGGGGTAACCTGTTTGTGTGTAGCTCGTGAGCTGGGACTTAACATTCACGCACATCCATCAATACTGTCTACGACCGGACAGACGGTGGGACTTATAAGTATCTTAAACTATACTTATGTATTTTTGATGTGTTAGCATCTCGTAATTTCAGCGTGTGTATTAATGTTGCGATGTCCATACATCAATTGAGCCATACATCTTTCTGCAAGCTGTTGGACAAGTGATACTTTGACAATAAACCATTATTATGGAGACTGCTCCAATGACATCCTCAATGGATAGACACTACTGCCGCCATGACACTGTAAAAGAGGCCACATTCACAGGATTTAATTCCGCAATAGGGAGAGAATGGATTGTTCGTTGTGGTTTTAAGTTTGCGGTTGAAACAAGGGGGTAGGTGGGCAGAAGAAATATCAAAATTTTCACGGTGGTTTCAAGTCTGCGGTGAAGAGGTCACCCCATAAACCACAAATATAAAACCATCGTGAACATTTTCCGCTTTTAGTTTTACAGTAATACAGAGATGTTCAAACTGCTGGCCTTTCCTCATTGATACAGCTGGTCTGGGAAGATAATGCACTACCTCAGGAGTCGAGTCCGAAGAGTGTCTTCACCACTGCAGGGCAGGATTTTGAGGATTAAGCAACCACAGGATTGAGAGATCACTGGTTTGATTCCTGGCTAGACGTTGTTCCAGATTTCCAAGATTTAGCAACTACAGGATCGAGAGGTTACTGGTTCGATTCCTGGCTAGACGTTGTTCCAGATTTCCAAGGTTTAGAAACCAGAGGATTGAGACGTCACTGGTTCGATTTTTAGCTTGACGTTGTGTCCTTGGGAAAGGCGCTTAGAGTGATTTTCCTTGTTCAAACAAGGTGTAAATGGGTACCTGCTTTCGGTCGGGAGGTACAAAGGTGGTGGAAAGAGGGGAATGGGCTGTTGGACCTTTATCATTTCCTACACTGTATTACAAAAATAGGTTTCAAGACCAATGTCAGCTAATTCTCTGAGATTATTTTCTCTAGTTCTGTCCACTGAATACCACAAAACAACCAGTGAAAGGTTATAAGGAATAACACGACTACTAGTTATACTGTAAGAAAAATCACTGGGACATGACTTGGAATATCATTCCGAAGTCTAATGCAGGAATATTATTACCAATTTGGGCTGACACGTTGTGAGATTTATTGATCACCGTGTAGTTTACTGTGGCTTTAAGCTGCCAGAACATGTGGAAACCGATAGGCTGGGATTACGTGCAGTTGCACACAGTATAACAAGAGTCTTAGGACCCAAAATCTCCATGAAACTTTTTCTTTTGTTAAACCTGTTCCCCCCATTCTATATTGCTCAATGGTATGACCCCCGGCCACATGTTGGGGGCTCAGGTTCCACAGTGACCCACTTTCGCTATCAGCTGTTAGTAGTGCTACAATGGCCAAAACTGCAAATATAGATTTCCCCATTACTTAGGCAAATTAAGTCCAATTTGCATAATTTGCACTTCATTGTATACAACCCTCTCCAAGCTACCTGCCAAGTAAATAACATGAAAATCTGTCGCTCCTTTCTTCAGTTATTCTCCTTTGAAAATATTTACAAACACGCCATTGCAGTTCCAGTGACACATACCAGGGGGCCCAAAATCGACCTTGACCTTTCTCCTCCCAGCACCTACCCACATACCAAACATCATTTCAATCCATCCACACGTTCTTCAGTTATGCTGATTTTAAGCGTCCGGTGACACATACATACATACACGGTGACACAAACATACACACACGCGCACACGCACGCAAACACAATAACTTCGCATGATTTGCACTTCAGTGTGTACATCTCCGTCCAACCTACCTGCGTACCAAATAACATGAAAATCTGTTGTTCCTCTCTTCAGTTAAAGCCCTTTAGAACATTTTTACAAATAGGCCATTGCAGTTCCAGGGACACAAACCAGGGGGCCCAAAATCGACCTTGACCATTCTCCTCCCAGCGCATACCCACATACCAAATATAATTACAATCCATCTACACGTTCTACAGTTATGCTGACTTTAAGCATCCGACGACACACATGCAAACGATTTACCTCCTTACTTATGCAAATTCGGTCTCATTTGCATAGTTTGCACTTAAGTGTGTAAAACTTGGTCTAACCTACCTGTGTACCAAAGCACATGACGATCTGTCCATCCACTCTTCAGTTCTTCTACATATAAGATTTTAACAAATACGCCATTGCAGTTCCAGTCACACATGCCAGGAAGCCCAAAATCAACCTTGACCTTCCTCCACCTAACACCCACCCACATACCAAAAATCATTTCAATCCATGTACAGGTTCTACAGTTATGGTGACTTTAAGCGTCCGGTGACACATACATACACACAAACACCAAACGCAAGCAAAACAGTATCTCATGAAAAAGCCTTTTTTCATGGAGATAACTAGAAATCGAAGATCTCATTCACATGTGAAATATTTTTCTAGTTTGTGTAAATTTCTTGTTTTATTCATTATTGTGATATTGTTCATTTCACATGGAACACACACACCGTGTTGTGTCATTTTTTCTGTGAGTATGGACATGAATCATAATTTTTGTACCAGTATATCTTTATATTACATTTTACTCATTTGAGTTTTACACAGAAAAATGTGCACATCTGTTGAAAGCAATGAATTTCAAATTAATGTTTCATGTACAAGTTGTACAAATACATTGTAGCTGGTACAATTGTCACACAATTAATTTCTTCTTCTTCCTGTAATTTTCAACTTTCAACATGATTTCATCAGACACAGATATCATTCTTACACTGACCCAAATTCAATAGATGCCTATAAACCATTCATTTATTCATTCAATCACTCACTCACTCACTCACTCACTCACTCAATCACTTACTAGTATACTACTATGAAGTTGCATTGGTCAGCTTTAAAAATGTCATTAATGTCAATGTCCTCTTGCCTTGTACATGCATGTCCACTCCAGTCATACCATATGAACTCTACACCAATAACAACCGGGATAATTGAAATGGCACACAGGAAGAGTAATTCAGTGTCTGAGGAATAATAGCTTGGTGACAAGGTCACGACAGGTCGCGAGGTCAGTGTCCGTGGGGAACCGTTGATGGATGGACAGCTTACTGCCCACCTAGGTGTAAATATTGATGTAACTGCCTGACCATTTGCTGTGCACGGCGCAAAATACTGTACGTTCATCTATTTTCACAGAGGCTGAATTTTGCGATAGAAGGGGGAACCTTAACAGTGTTTTCGCAGTGTGATACAGTAGGAATACAATGGAAATGCATATTCACAGTGTAATGGTTTACATATTTAAATTGCTTTTCTTAGAGTTACACACATTGATGTACACATTCAATTGTAACACAATGAGAAGTCACTATTGTAAGATTTTCATTAAAAAAAACAGGTGTTTTCTTCACTATAATATTTTCAGTTACTCAACAGTGATGAGTGGACATGAACGGTGGAATGCTGACATGACATCAGCATCAGGAGCAGGCGGCAGTGTCATGTAATCATCACTGGTGCTGACCTGGACACAAGGGTACTGCCCTGCTGACCCACAGACAATTCATTAGCATTTCTTATCTTTGTCAGAAGTTTTTTCTCTGTGTGTGTGTGTGTGTGTGTGTGTACATGTGTTATGAAATCATCGCTGGTGACGACCTGGTTACTAGAGTACTGCCCTGCTGACCCCACTGTCCAAAAGACCATTGGCATTAATTAGCATTTATTATTTTCGCCAGAAGGTTATATTTTCAGTAGCGTTCGTGTGTGTGTGTGTGTGTGTGTGTGTCTCTCTGTCTGCCTGAGAACACAATATGTCGAGAAGGTCAAGATGGATTGTTTTGAGATTTGGTATCTGGGTAGGTATTCATGAGACCTTGAAATGACTACATTTTGGGCCCTCTAGCAGTCTGTTATGACACTGCAGCGGAACTTTTTTTTTTATCTCTTGACCTGAAGATGGTATGGTCACCAAATTGGAGCGGTAGATAGCTCTTGTTAAACCTGCTCAGGGCAGAATAAGCTCGTTCACATTTTGAACTGAGCATGTGTGAGGTCAAAGGTGAAGGCCCCTAAGCAGTTCAATGTCAATGTCATCATCATGTTGACTCTAGCTCTTTGTTGTGGCCTCATACATATATGGGCATTATATGCACATCTAATATTTATTGTTCAGACCATGGACAGAATCGTAGAAGCATGCTTTCTGTCTGGACGATTTGTGACATGTATGTTCTGTGACAACCATGACTTCAATGTCATTATCATGTTGACACTGACTCTTTGTTGTGGCTTCAAACACGTATGCATATTTAATGTTCATTGTAAATCTTTCTTTGTGTATACATACATGTACGGTCATATGGTATGTGTATGTTATCTCCTACTTGTATGGTGTGCCCCCCAAAGAAAACAATTCAGAATACCACTTAGAGCTCTCTCTACACACTGGAATAATAGTGCTGTACCACCTTGTTATGATCTTATCACCACCTTTTTCCGATACATGTAATTTTCCTTAAAAGTTAAATGTATAGAATTGACTTGTTTAGGGCTGAGTTTTACTATCTATACTATAGACTTATAGCACTATCTTGCTCTAAATTTCTGAGAAAACCTGTGCCACTTTTCTCCTAACAAATGAACGTTTTGATCCGATAATGCAACAAAATGGAGAGGAAGAGCGGACTAAGTCCGGGTAAGTCGCTCAAATGATGATGATGATTGCTAGAACATGGGTGAAGCTTACTTCCTGCACTTTGCAGCTTCTTTTCTGTCTTATTCCTGACTTAAGATTGTCTCCAGTGGGTGACCTTGGCTTGCACCCTGAACAACTTCCTATGGGCATAGCAAAATTATTGTTGTGTTTCTGATTAGTTAGAGTCCTGAAAAAAGTAGGGTCAGTAGGTTGGGATTGTTTTCTTTGGTCCCTTTTTGTTTTAGATTCGGCTAATAATCTAAGGGTGTTCAAAGGTTAGTGGGTTAGCAATTTTCTATAGAAGCAGAAATGAAGTAGCCTGAGTGTCATCCCGTTTCAGTTCCAGGCTCTTCCTTCACTGTGAAGGTAGACCCTGGCTACAAATGAAGCATATTGGAAAATGACATTTTCATTATGCAGGTGTCAGATCAAAAATTTCATCATGTCCCATGCCAGTGGTCGACCACAAAAAGGTATAGGGTTGGCAGGTTTCTGTTAGTCAGTTGGTTAACCAGAAACCCAACATTTTTTTCCTAGTCCTTGCCTACGGTGCTTTGTTGCAAGGCAATTTTGTATTGATCTGAGTAGACAAACATTTTTTTGCAGGGCAGACAGTAAGAGAGAGGTCGCGGGATGGACTGACCCCATCTCCTGCCCGACGCACAATCAGCAAGAATTCTTCCACTACAGATGCATTAGTCATCCTTGAGTGATGAACGTCAATTAGTGGGGTACGCCGGGGAGCTACAGGCGCTGCTCTTCTGGATACATGTAGCTGACCAGATACCGACAAATGTTTGTTCGCTTGTTGCTATATTTCCTACTTCACAAATCCTGTTAAAATGTTTGTTCGTTCAGACCCTTGTAGTGCCTAGTCGCACATAGGGCAGCAAGCTTCCTTGCTATTTCAGTAGCAGGGTATAGTTCTACTGGGAGGGGTTGCTAGCTATTCCCCGATAACAAGCTCGAGGTACCTCCTTGAACACGGGACCTCCATTTTACATCCCTGACGAAAGACGGGTGCAGCCCCAACTGAGATGCCCTTCCCAGTATTTGAACCAGTTACCAACTATTTGGAACCAGGAGCTCAACTGTGCAGCTGCTACCAGTTGAGCTACAGGGAAATCCCTAGACAAATGTTGTGTTTCTCTGTTAGAAGTTATTTCTAAAGGACAGAAGAATTACTAGTACTTACCATAAGTCTATGAACTTTATCTGCCTATAAAGTATATGTCTTTTGTGTGTGTTACATTATGACAACAGTTGCCATGGAAACCTACCTCAGTAACATCCATGACCTTGATGGCCGCCAACTGCCCAGTCTTGGTGTGGCGACCCTGCAGAACAGAACAACAAATGTTTAATGATAAACAAACTAACAAACAAACAAAAGATTACAGTTACTACATGTATAAGCATATATCTTGATATTCATATCATCTGTAACAATATTGAAAATGGAATAAATGGATATTCAACAGTCTCAGATCGATATTCTGATAAAGCTTGCAATAAATGTGAACTATGGAATAGGAATCAGCTAAAACAAATCTAGAAAATAGACTTTACTCAAAGAAACAATGGGAACAATAGCCGAAACAAACATTACATATATTCAAAAGCTCTATTCTGAATCTTAGTTGATGATCATCGCAAACACATGCTTTACAATCAGCTGTGAGCCTTGCTTCAAACGTGGGAGAACAAGACTTAGTCTTTGTTTTCTCTATATGATATATCAAAGTTAGGACGACAAGACAAACAATAAGGGAATCCAAGGGGTCTCAAAAAAAAATATATACTGTATGTTATCATTTATGATGCCCTTTTCTGCTATTTTAATATACCAGACAAATTCAGGCTGAAAATGAAGCTAAGGAATAGGGTTAACCAGAAGCAAACTTGGATCCACAAACTAGAAATGCATAACAACAATCATCCACCTGCGGAAGATAGCAAACACTTATTTTCTATTCTTCACGAATAACAGTTGGGAAAAGTGAGAGTGAATAGAAATCATATAGCAATAATTACTATTTCCTTTATACCGTTTTTACATAATATGCTGTCTTGTTAAGGCCATTTCATATGCATAATTCCATCAATTTCCAACCGAATGAAGCTGAGGGAATTACAGGTGGTCCTGAGCCGGTGGGTATGCGGTAAGCCGTAATCCCGTAACTCAGAGAGAGCGAGAGAGAAGATACACACATCTGTAGGCTGACCTCATCCCTCATCCATGCAGTAAATGCCAGGTATTCCCAGCAGAAATCTACAGGGGCCAGCATTACAAATTGGATTTGCATGCATATTCCCTGAACATCAGGGGGAGCCTGGTTAGCAACCTTGTAAAAACAACCACACATACAGGTCTCACTCCCTATAGCCTGAATGTCAGACCCCATCTCTAGTGTAACATGCATTGTATGCATCATATTCTTTATTTGCACAGGTAAAAACAATACATACATACATCTAAGCAAGGTACATTAGGATTTGTGCTGGGGAAAGTTGAGACCAATATGGTCTATGAGAGTCCTTTCCCATTTTTCTTGGAATAACATATCTTAGGGTCAAAGTCTTTCTAACTTGGGGGCCTGCTGCAGAATTTTCTTGGGATATGTTGCTGTTAGCCCTAGAGCTGAGGAGTTGGATTGTGAAGGCCCTTGAAACAGTCTGCCACCAACAATGTTAACACTGAAGCTAAGTTTCTAAGAGAGTTTCACAAATTTTCATGAATCATGTGTGGAATAATTTAACAAACTCGATCCCAAAACCTTTTGCAAAACCAAGTCAATTTACTGCTGTCGTTCACCCAACATGCACACCTGGAAAGGGTTGCAGTCCTTAGGACGGGGCGCTAATCTATGGTCCAATATATGCGGTCCATTGGTTTTGTGGAAATCCTGTCTATGAATAAGTATTGATTGGTATGGAAATTCTTTACTAATATTTCATCAAAGGCAGATTATAACTATTGATTTGGCCAAAATATACCCAGTCCATTCAAGTAATGGTCGGAATACACTAATTACAGTAGACTAACCAAATGCACATTAAGTTCTTCCTTATAGAAAGTGATATGATATATGGGGCTATTACCGGCTTATTAAACCTGCAAAATAAATTAGGGAAACCCCAATTCATGTTGGTGCTTCTGTGGGAATAGTTCAGGCATGAGTTACACTGTGTATAAAAGCAGATTGCCCAGGCTGCATTATTGTGTACCACGTGGCAAGGGTTTTAATCTAGAAAATGACATTACCGGTAGCAGGTTATGAATACCATTGGTATGTGTGCGCGTGGGCCTTGATTTCGTTACATTTCTTGTTGCTCCTCAAAACCTCATCTATGAAGAGTGTGAGATATACAATGGACACATAGAAAAAGTCTTAGTAAAGGGATGTAATTTTCTCACCAACTTGTTAATCCTAACAAATTCAACCTGTCTATCAATCAAATCAAACATAACCTTTTGCTAACGACCAGGCTTGGCAGCCGTGGCTATGAAAAATTGGCGACACAAACAACTAATTTCCGTCATCTGTTGCTCCGCCCAAACGCTATTTCTAGAATGACATTGTCTCCGTGCCCAAGTCACAATCATATTATTGACTGCCATCTTCTAACCTTTCTGTACGCGTCCAAGTAATAATGCAATCTGCGAGACTAGAACAGAGTTATCGTTCATTAATCTTTGCCTTTTCTCTAACGTTTGGCTGCCTCCATGCCTGAATGAAACTGAAATTTGGTTAGGGTTCCATTTTGACTTGACCTTGTCTTATGACGCAATTCCGTATTCCGGGTAACTTGTTGTGTTCCATACAAGAGCTATCTGCCATCCAAAAATCATGGCCATAGCATGTCCAGAACATGAGACATCAAAACTAGAAGATCCGCTGCAGTACCATGGACAACAGCCAGGTGACTCATTTCCAGTTTCTGTCACATCCTACTAACATACCAAATATGAAACCAATCCATCCAGTGGTTCTTGAGTTATCTTGGTGACAAACAAACAAACAAACAAACAGACACACAGACAGACAACACTGCCCAAAATAGTTAACAGAACGTTAATTCAGACTTCAGGTAACTGGTGTAGAGAACCCATGTTTTTGAGAGGATCTCAAATCAAAGATGGTGCTGATTTCAATGCACACACAATGTTTACGTCTTAATGTTATAAAACTATTATCCGACACAAAACACAGCAGCTATTGAGCATCAGTCCCTGATGAAAACCAAACGACCCACAGGTACTCTACCTTGACTCTGTGGGAAAAAAGTGATACCCCATGCAGAGAAGACCTTTTAATGTTGAACCTGAATTGAGACTAAAATCAATTAAGTGTGAGTGCAATTACAGCGTTGCCTTAACCTTTTGACAGTTATTTGCACAAGGCAGGAAATATTAATGAATTAGTTCCTGTATTTTGTAAGTGAAATGAATTCACAGATGGCAATTTCTTTTAGGGGACAAATGTTGATCATGACTGTACTCTTTGATGAATGTCAGGAAGTATAGATATTAGAAAAGGTTAAATTTAATACTGTATATACCTTCAGCAAGATATTTATGTTCCTATTTGTTAGTTGATTTTTTCTCTCTGATTTTTAAGTAAGATAGTGCTCTAACTGAATAAGTTATGAGTGGGCTTTAATGGTTTTTGGTGCAAACTGTAAGTTTGCAATGCAAACTGTACTCCCTGGCCAGCTAACTCCTCTGGTATGTTATCTGTCTATTTGGCCAATTTCTACTATTTTTCTAGCGACCTGTGGAGTCTGGTAGAGGCTAGTTTTTGCCATGTGGATATCTTTCCGTCCAAGAAAAAAAGTTACTTTGGGTCCCCTAGTGGCGTCTTTCAGAACTGCACTTGGTTTATCTCTATTGTACATTTCAGTTAAATTTTCTTCTCCCCTAGCAGCTTTCTGAGAACTGCAATTGATTATACCATATTGAGACTCAATTCCCTCAAGGCCTCTAAAATTGCAGATGTAAAACAATTTCAGCTACAAAAACGTCACAATAATGGGAAAAGTGGGAATTTATGGCCAAACATCCAGACATAAAAAAGGAAAAGATCGCTATCTCCCTCCAGTACATTTGTCTGGCATGTCGACTACCTTTGAAAAGGTAAACAGGTCAGTATCATGTTTCAAGTCGAACATAAAAAATCAGACACCTTTTGAAATAGAGAGGATGCCCAGTTGGGTTATGAGACATCATGACGCCAATCTGCCCATTATACAAAGTACAATGCAGGTATGAGGACACATAAATTTTATCAAACATACTAGGACATCCAAATGCCTATTCTCTCGTCCTCTATCTCCCTCAAAGCTATATTAGGCCGTAGGAAGTAACTTTTATGGATGACATCAGCATGTGCATTGATTTTCGCCAGATTTTCAATTTCTGAATTCAACAGCATCTTTAATGTCTCCACCATACTCCTTACGTGCATTCATAAGATATCAAACCCATGGAAGTCTCTAGCCTTGCCTCCATAAAGAGAGACAAAGAGGAAAGGTACAGTAAGTTTATTTGCGCCTTTATGAAATATAACTGAAGTCTTGTGCCACGCATGGCAGCATCTACGATAATGAAAGGCGGTTATATATATCCGACTAGCTTAAGGAGAATGATCTTTGATGTATAGAAAGCTATGTCCTTGGTACTGAAAAGCTATTCTTTCCATCTCCCTATTTGGCAACATTTTGATTAACTACAAGCTGCAAAACATGTCTGTGCTCTTTTTAGACAGTCGTGATCAATATAACAAACACATCACCTTGTATGGGCAGTGGTTCAAACTTTTAGCAGTATCTTTGCATTTAATGTGCAAATAGTCTGCATTCAAGCTGCATAAAGGCAGTGATAGACATGCTTTCAAGGGTTGTAAAGACGTAGAATGTACACAAATAGGTGACAAGTTAAGTCAAACATTTTTCGCTAACATTACAAATAGACGATTAGAGGGGTTACCTGAAGTCAGAGAGGTTAACTGAAGTCACATAGGCTAAGAGAATACATATGGCAGAAAAGAACAAGAAATTAAAGACCTCAGACCTCCTAGATGATGGGTCTAGAGTTTTTGTGAATTTCTTAATGCCATAAAGCTAGCCTTATCATTAGTTGATACTCAATAAGTCCCAAAGAACCAGGGTATCCCAGATTAAGGTCATTGACCTGGTCGGGCAGAACAGCTTTCGAAGGACTATACCACACTACTTTCAGGGCTTCTTGGCCTGTGATGCTGCAGTACCTTAAAATACTGCTTGGGGGCCAAAAATCGCCATGTATCTTTCAGTCCTACTACCCACGTACCAAAATTCATACAAATCCATCCTAAGGATCTAGAGTTATAGGTGCAAACACACATACACAACCAAAAACAGCACTATCCTCGGAGGTGAACCACCTTGTCGGAGGTAAAAAAACATGAGCCATAATGTAGAGCAATGTACGTAAGGCTCTGTCCTTGGTGCTGAACAGGTAACCAAACAAAACACTAAACATTTTTCTTCTTGTTTGTCATTTTAGCTTCTGAATGCGTTCAAAAAAGGAGATTTACCTGTATTTCTTACCAACCTGACTTCAGACCTTGACGACAAATAACTTTACTAAAACTGCTTTTCAATGATTTGAAATCTTATGAAGCAAAACTTCCAACTGAAAAGAATTTTGCCTACCAGTCATTTCAACTTCAAACACAAGTCACTCTACAAGGGATTGCAACTACGTCATTGTTTGTATTGGTTTAACACACCTGGTTGGGACAAGGCCTTTTGTAGCTGATAACATCAGTGTAGCTAGGGACTAGTCAAGTTTGTTAAGTCCACAGCGCAGAGGTAACCAGACAACCACAACAAAAATACCCGTGTCTCCACTACACAACACAAAGGAAGGTCCACTTGATGTCACGTCATCAGTCATAATCAAACAGACAGAAGCTCTAGTTTCAGGGACATGTGCCACTCTTGTCCAACCCTACTCTTTCCTAGACATCTTTTTAAACACCAAGGAAAATACCTTTTTGATTGCAGTTCTTTCCGTTAGTTTGCTGGTTTGGAACAAAATCAAACAGACTGAAAACATTTGCGATGCAAAGGAAAATACCTTTCTGATTGCATTTCTTTCTGTCTGTTTGTTGGTTGGTTGGCTGGACAGTTTGGAACAAAAGCATACCAATTGAGCCAAATATAGCATCTTTTCCAATTCAAAAATACCTTTCAGCTTGGAGTGTCTGGCAAAACTAGGCTGCCAACATCAACACAACCAGGCGCTCTGTTGTGACTTCTGGGCAAACTAGTGTTCAACTATGCGGTACGAAGAATTTGTCAATAACCATGAATTCTGGATATCGAATAATGTGCTACATAGAATTAAAGCCACCAACTACACTTCACGAAGACTTTACAAAAAATACTTCACGTTGAAATAGACAAGAGGGGGAACAGTAAACGGTGAATTGAAATAGGTTTGCGCTTTGCGGAAAAAGATATACAAACCCTCTAAAAGGGCAATGAAGCTTGCACTGTTAGCATCATTACTCTCCTGTCATAAGTAGGGAGGAAAAAGCCAAATCCAATAAACGGACAGGCGCCATACAGAAAATCAAGTTTGCGTGGCCTATCCAATCTATCCAAGTCTCAAGGTCAAACACCTTTGACTCTGTTTACAGACCGTAACAATACCATTGATGCCTTTTTGTCTCAAGGTCGTGGAGAACAAAGGCCACTTCAGACAAAACCTGTTAACCTTGACTTTTTTGGCCTGCCACTCCTGTTCACTGTTCCGTGACCTCCAGACAGCTGACTGTTTGCTATTGTTTGCTACACACACATACAGGCAAGTGTCTGCCTATCAACACTGGGAAATTAGATGCTGACAGACAATTGGCTCTAAGTAGTACTTAGACAGAACGTATTGTATAAGGTATTGTATAAGGTCATGTACGTGTATTTAAGGATGGTATCCCATCTATAGTTTCCAAATGTTGCGCCAGAAAAATATTGTACGCAATGGGCAAAACTCTGATGCAACATTGACTACACATCCAACAGAAACCATGATGAATTCTATTATAAAGCCTAACAGTTGACTTTGCCAGCCAACTGATTATTGATAATACCAACAATTCACCAGCCAGGCTGATCACCGGCATCCCATGTATGCAAATTACGTTCTGAGACAGAGCTGCTCTAAGTGTAACAACATTGACGGCAATGCTGAGTGTCACATCATCACCCTGCTAACTTCTCCAGTGTTGCTATATTAGGCAACAGCAAGGAAACAACAGGACAGCAGCACATCTTACAGCCTGTCCCCACATTCTCCAGTTGACTGAGGCCCACTTGTTCTTGCTTGGCTGTCAACGATGATGACAAATAAACAGTTTGTGTTTCGTCCGTCCCACAGCAAATTGCTTCCTGCAGAAAGCAATGTCACGCGACACACCTGTTAATTATACAGGCTTCCAAGAAAGCACATGACTCTCTCTTACTGCTTGTACTTGCCTTTCTAGTCAAAACCAACAGCTGCAATCTTGTGTTTGTAACTCAAGTGTCTGATTTCGTTCCTTCATTCCTTCGATTCTAGTAGTGCCTAGTGGTACATACTTAGTGCAGCAAGTTTCATTGCTGTTTCAGTAGCAGGGTATATTTTTACAGGGAGGGGTCGCTAGCCATTCCTCTTTAACATGCTCCAAGCTGGTCCTCGAACATGAGACGGCCATTTTACGTCCCAGGACCCTTCTGAAAGACGGGTGCAGCCCCAACCCAGATGCCCTTACCAGGATTGAACTGGGGTCTCCCAGTTAGCAACTAACTGGAACCAGGACCTCAACTGTGAGGCTGCTACCAGTTGAGCAATAGGGACATCCTTAGGCGTCTAATTTACCTACTCCTTTTTATCAGGTACACAACCAGCAACAAAATGGACTAGTCTTTTTCATGATAACTCAACAGAAATACTGTAAGTCTACTTAGATCCGCGGTATAATTAGATCCGCGGGATCCGCGGCGACCTCTGCGCCGCGAATCAATTTCCCCGCGGATATGTTTATCGTACTTTTGCCCCCCCTCCCCACATATACGAGTGAGCTCGACTTCAGGGAAAAGCGACACATAAACAATGCACGCGATTGTGTAAAACATGACAAGCTTTTACACAGTACATACGAGTTAACAAGTGATATTACATATGATTTGCAGGAGTTTGGCCGAGCGGCGTCGCTACTCCCGACCGCTACACACATAGAGTAATTTACCGAGAAATCAGAAAATAACTATGGAGATACACGCCACAATTTTGGCTTTGCATTGTTGTTACGGGCGTGGGGACGCCGTTTACCGGCGTACAATCACGCTCTTTTGTTTCTTGCTATTGTTATGCTTGCAAACCATCGATATCGGTGCCTTTGACATATGTTGATCTCATTAAAAACCTGTTTTTCAAGAAAGCCAGCAAAAATACGTAAAGAAAAAAAAAGATTTTCGCCCGAGCATTTGAGTCCCTACGCTGTGATTTGCCGCCGTTCGCCGCCATTTGTGGTCGTATTCGGTGGAGAATCTGTCCCTTTAATTTTCTTCCCGTGGAAATTCTGCTTAGGTAGGGTAGATGAGTCGTGTTTACGCCGTGATTTTACTTCAAAATACAGCGCGCTAGCGGCAAGGGCCGGGCTGGGCCGCCATCTTTGTTTACTCTTGTTTACCGCCTGTTCTAAGTGCTGATTGGTTTGAGTCAGAAAAACTTTGCTCCGATTGGTTGCCTGCAAGATTTCACGTGATCACAAGGCGGGACTTCCCCGTCACAGTTTCGGCATGGACCGCATTTTCTGACGATTTTGAAGCAGTTTTGTGGCGACCTTCGTAACATTTTTGATTTTTAAAAATTAACCAAACATTTTCTGATGGCAGTATTCAGTTATTTTTTTCTACTCATCGCCCAGCGCGAATTTAGAACCACCGCGGATTCTCCATTTGCCCGAAACCGCGGATTTTAGGCCCCGCGGATCTAAGTAGACTTACAGTAATCTTTGCGCTTTACTGTTAAACAACTTGTTGCTATCAGTCATCCTTTCCAAAACCACCGTGAAATGAGAGAATATGTTGTTATCGTCGCAAAACTGCGAGACGATTTACGATAACCTTCCTGTCGACGTCTCGTTGAGATGGGGATTAAGGCCGGTGACCCTGAATGTGGGACAGGGTGAGGACTGGAATACCAGACGGCCATGCATGTGGAGTATGAAGGTTGATCACACAAATATAGACGTATCCCCAAACACCAGGACACCGTGGTCTCTCCAGTTATGCCTGGATAAACTAAAGCTTGAGGATACACAGCAAGGGGTAGAGGATTTCCCGGGCAAGATAATCCCCTCCATGAGATAATCCCCTCCCTGAGATAATCTCCCAGCAAGCAAGGTAGATGCTCTCAAAATGAAGGACAAGGTGGATTAGGCATGCCCGTCGCCAGGGGGGAGTCGAAGGTCCACTTTTCTTTTTTTTCAAGGCGGACTAATTTGTATCACCAGCGGGGCTTGAATCCTAGAAAAGCTGCTCACTTTGTCTCAGATCTTTTTTTTAAAGTCCTTTCAAAAACACAGGAAATGCAATTTCAGAAGTTTTGGTATCTAAAATCTTATCTTGGACCCCCCTATTTTATCGATCCCGGACCCCCCTAGAAAGCTCTGCTAATTTGAAGAACAATCCTGACTACGGGCATGTTAGGCAAGCAACCTAATCCCAGATGAAACTTTGGTGTATTACTGTAATCTACGAAATATTCAGTGATTCTATGAACTCATTATTGAATCTATGAATTTATTATTTGTTTCAATACCAAAATTGGAAACTCCGCATTATATTTCCTAGACCATTGTAGTTTATGCACTTCCCTTTCATCATAGCATGTTCTTTTGTCATCTACTTCTTCCCAGCAAGATTTGTTTAGAAACACATATTAGTGGAGTTACAGGTGTTTGACCATTGAGTATTGAGTACTTCTTTCACTAACCGACTTTCAGCTTGCTAAATGTACTGTGACAACAAATCGCTTCAAGAACGTACAATCTTTCCTTAAAGGACTCTGAGGTTAGACTGAGCGCTAGAAAATACCAACACAGGAAGAAAGGCCATTAATCATGGCGATGGTGTTGAAACTTTGTGGACAAGCCTTTAGGGGACTGCAGAGAGATGGAGAACACTCAAAGCTTTCACCTCATGGTACCGTAACTCCACTTATTTTTGGGGACCTGATTTTAAGTGGTGCAAGGGGAAAGGAGGTTTTCCTGATGTTTTAAGTTCCCTGTTGATACAATTCCTTAGTACAGTAGTAATATATCAAAAATGCATCTTTACAGTGGAAAGGTCCCCACGAAAATAAACCGGCCGTGAACATTTCAAGAGTTACAGTATCCACAAAAGATTGCTGAATATGTAGATTTCCTATACCAGGTTTTCTTGGATGGGTTGGGGTAAGAAGAAAATGTCGGATTAGTCTCAACCTTTGCGAATATTCAAACATACACATACGTGTCATTTGTCATGTTTATACATGTACAGACTAGTGAAAATAAATGCCACTCAAAATAACTGCACGCTGCAGTTTTCGCAAAACAGCTCCATATCGAATTTGCAGTTGCCATGAAAGAAATTATACCTGTTCATCTTCATCACACTGTGCGGCATGTACAATCAAAATTTTATAAAGAATTCATTACAAAACAAAATGGCAGTCATAATTCAGAGTCAGGGCAGTTTTGCAGTGTTTGAAGTTGATAAGTGTTTTTTTTTTCACACTATGCAAAGAGTAAAATGATTAATACTACATTTAATATACTTTCAAGGACGTCATAATATCATTATACTGATCATAATACAGATCATTATACTGATCATAATACTGATCATAATATGAAACACAATCACATTTCTCCATACTTGCTCAACTGTAAATGGGACATATATTAAAAGAAAAACATTATACATAGGTATAGGAAAATGCTAATTGCACTTCTTTAGCTCAAAATTTAATGCAACTTTAACCTACAATTCTTTCTTATTGGTTAGTTTCCTTTTTGTGCATTTTTTCACCATCCACACACTGTGATAGTGCATACAGTTGCCCCATTCCATTTTTCTCGGCGATGGTAATAAAAATAGCTTTACAAAAAGCAACCATTGAAGTCATTCCTATCTTCCCAACATATTCCCACTCTGGAGAGCTGAGCTAAGAGTAAGAATTGAGAGTGACATCATCCTTCTATGACAGCCACGTATAGAAACATGACCTCATCCACACAGCAAGCTGCTGAAAATGATGTAATGCCTCGAGCCTATCTACCTCCTACAGAAGTGTGTATATTGTGAGACAGTTCACCTAGAGAGGCTGTCTCTTCGCCACCGACTGTCTGCTACTTGATGGGCGCTCTAAACAATCTTTCCTGACACAAAGTAGGAAACTAATACTCAAAAGTACCACCTAAGGTTCAAACGTATACAAACATCTGTCAACACGACTGATAACTGATCTTCTGGGTTCAACGCTTGTAGTTTTCACTTGCCAAGTTCACAACACACATCCTCTGTATGGGGAATACAATCTGAGTCATACTTCCTCTCTCTCAATTTGCTACTGATTTACCTGATGCTTTGCATCCAGACCTCTTATATATTATGCCTGACCACATGTCCAATCAATTATGAAAAAGCATTACAACGCTGCACAGCAAACAAGATTATGTTTCCTGATGCGGCCTCAAATGGCCGGCTGGCCGCTGCCTGCACGATGAGATTGGAAATGGAGGTCAGAGGTTAGGACTCAAGTTCAGGCGGCGGAGTCTATGTGAGGATGAGGGACACCTGATGGGGGGAGATAAGACTATTCATTTATCAGGAGGGCAGATCGCACTTATTCAGGGAGGCAGGCATTTCATTCATCACACTGGACAACAGGCTGAGTTTTTACAGGGCTCGACTTGTGATTCCCAAACAGCTGGTCTAGCTTTGCATCATAACCTTCCTCAAGAAGGTTATGTTTTGAGGCAGTGTTTGTCTGTCTGTGTGTCCGTCTGTCTGTTGGTTGCCAAGATAACTCGAGAACAGCTAGATGGATTGATTTCATATTTGGTGCTTATATTAAAGATTGTTTATGATTAAGAATGGATTGATCTTAGAAAAGCTACTTGGCAAAAAAAAGATGTTTAAATCACTAGTATAAGGACCGAGAAGCTACTGGGCTAAAAAAAGAAGAAGTTTGAATCACTATAATGACATATAGTACTTTTGGGTATGAATATGAATGAGGCAATGTAAACAATGACATCATCACAACAGCACTCACTTTCAATATTATATACAATACTGACAATGGTTAGGAATTACTGAAACCTTTAAAAAAAACTGATTAGAAATTTCAATCAAGCACATTTAGATACATTCTATTAGATGTCCAAAACTATTAACAAATTTAAGTATCTTCTTAAACAGCCTGAGCTACTGTCTATTACGATATGAAAGAGATGTTTTGAAATGAGAAGAGGCATGAAACATGCACACAAGTACAAGGTCATTGACTTTGCCATTAATCATAGCGGGGTGACCTGTTCATTCACCTTAATTGAAGGCCATGTTGACAACCAAAACAACATCTAATGTTGCAGTCTCATATCATCAATTCTGATAAGGCCCAGTGACATCAACAGGTATTGTTACAGGTAAAATATACACACTAATTTGTCTAACATGTTACCATTTTTTTTAATTACTTCACAATGAAATCTAATTTGGCCCACAATAAAAGTATATTTAGACTGAACCAATTTAGTTGTTTCACTTTTGGGTGTAGCAATTCAAAATGTTGCGTGCTATATTACAGCAAAAAAAGGCTTCTATATGGGAGAAAGTCATCAATTTCTCTTGCCATCAACGTTGCTCATTTTCTGCAATTGTCTGTTTTTCTAATTAATGTTTCAAACATTACTTTTATTGTAAAAGAGGAAATGTTTGCAGGGATTTACTTTTGCAGTAGGGAGAAAATGGAGCGTTCGCAGTGGTTTAAGTTTGCGGTTAAAACAAGGGGGTAGGCAGGCAGAAGACTGAACAAAATATTTTGTGACGGTTTAAGTTCATTGTTAACACAAAAACCGCTAACGTAAAACCGCCGTAAACATTTCTCCTTTTACATCACTTTGATCTCAAATGACTCTGTCATTACTCATACAAGATACTCATCCCAAGGAAGACATTTCAAAGAAGCAAAGGAGCATAACTTAAGGCTTAAGTGCCCCAGACTAAGAAAGTGCGTACCTTAAAAGGCAATACTCTGGGGCGGCCAGTAAAAACTCCTGCCCACGCAGCAATTAAATCGCAGCCTCCCCAATTCAGGATCCGTTCTGAACAGATTGTCCAATTCCTTATAAATTGGTTCTCTTTTTTCCAACATTTAGGAGACATATTTACTTGTATGGCCATCGCCGTACACAAGACAGGATGCTCTTGTATGTAGTTTTTAATACTGAAAGTCGTGTCAAAATGCATCAAGGTCCATACATTAAGATAACATCTTGTTCTTCCTTGCTTTCAGGGTGTATAGGGAGCATAAATAACGACCACAAATCAGGATATAGACCACAGAATGGTGCCCAACCCCGATTTATAGCGAGTCCGCCGTTCTCTAAGGATACGTCAGTACCCTGTTAGCTCCGTCTTCAAAGTGCCTACGCCCACACGTTCCTTTGAGGCAAAAAAGCGAAGATTTGCACAAAAAGTTTGAGGTGCGTGGGCAGAACTGGTGGCTTCGTGCCTTAGCTTGAGACGTTCCTGCATAAACATTCTTATCTCCATCTTAAAATTTGTTAAGGGCCCCAAGGGGGTGGCAGAATCTTCTTTTAGGCACCCTCGGTAAATCTTCAGAAAACCTTAAGAAGATATTCAACAAGACAAGATCAACAGGAGATGGGTCAGCATATTTCTTCCAGGAACATCGAACGGCCAAGACGAGAAGCGTAATAAAATATGCGACTTTGACCCTTTCCTCAACTCTTCTATGCAATTCAGTAAGTACTGTAAATCCAGTTACTTTGGTGGTGGTTTAATTTTGCAGTAGGTGAGAATAAATGGTTTTCGCAGTGGTTCAAATGCATAGTTGAAACAATTCTGTAGTGAAGAAGTAATACAGTACATTGGAAACCTATATTTGCAGTGGCATGGAAAGGATTTGCAACAACGAGGTCACTGCAAAAATCGAGAGAATAAAACCACCACAAAAGTTTCAAGATACACAGTAGCCATAAGAAAATCTTTTAGCAGACAATTTTAGATTTTCTAGGTATGGAAATATGTGAAGAAATGCATTACGACTGATCACCCACAGAGCAATTCTGCCGAAAAACTGTGTAGGCCAAATTGAACATGTCGAGCTATCTTGCAATCTATCCCGAGAAAATGTCCCCTCATCCAATTTTGGCAATTTCTGAGCTCTCTAGGACTTAGGAGTAAGTGCTTTCCTGGTAATGCAATGGTTTGATCTCTAAGAACCTGTTCCGCCAAATTGTTCCTAATGTGACATTGTACGTGTATGTGTACTTTGAATTCCACGTCTGTCGTTTTTGATTGACTTTGGATGGTACTCGGACGTTAGGGACAAGGAGGTAGGAAGATGGTCGCATGCGATGAGATCTAGATCTAGAGTGTACCAAAATGCTCCCTAATAACTACTACACATTAAATTTGTTTCTTTTCGCAGTGATTTTGCTTTGCAGTAGGACTAGGAGGAAAAAGGAGGATTTCATGGTGTATTCAAAGTCAAAATAATAGTGTAGTACAGCAGTCATGCAAGGGAAGCTCACATTCGCGGTGTCATGCAAACACTGTGGAGAAGTCTCAACGAAAATAAAGCTGTACGGTAACGGTACCATACTTTTACCCTAGATTGCTGTCCTAGCTACACACATATAGACAGGGTAATGCTTTCCCCCCAAATGCCACCCATTCACATGGAAATAAAGACAAGACAGGAAAGATGGGGTATCGATCAGTCTGAACTCTGAAGTGTCCAACTATCAATTGCTGACTGGTTCCATTTATATTTGCAGGGCTCGAAATACAGGGTGCATCTGCACTTTTGTGCCCTAATAATTGGAGCTGTGCATCTAATTGTTGACTGAGGTGCACCAAGATATCTATGTAAATTACTTACATAAAGGTGCTTTAGTTAACTACACATACACTAGAATATGTAGAATATTCTTGACATCTAATAAGTGTCAGATGAAATAAAAAGATTTGCTGTACAACTTGTGTAATACCTGTTTTAAACAACTTGATTTCTTATCGATTTAAATTGGTCTTACAACGTAAAGGTAAAGCTTAGTAAAATCAAGCTGATATCATAAGCAAAAAATATGTGCTTAGCTTTGTTTGGATCATACAGCATATCCATTTTAACTTAAGAAACTATGAAATAACAAGCACAATTTCTCGTACAAGTTCTTTTAGATTATGAATATAAGTTATATTGACAATGACACTGTTCCCGGGCTGTCCCTACCTATTAATCCACCAGAATGGTACGACCTGCTCCTGCCTAGCAACAGTAGGGAACCAATGAGCTGCGAGTGTCCCATTCCGAGCCACACTTCATTGCCCTCCATTTTCTGCACCCTGCCTTACCGAGATGGATGTAGCCAATCGGAGGCCAGGAAGCAGAACGGGCCTGGGCATGTCCTCCAAGTACAAAGCACCGACAATTCTGAATATGATTTATAAACGCTGTCGACCGCCGCTCGCAAGAGCTACCTGCTGCATCCTGGCATTTACCCAGACTGTGCGCCACAAATTTGATTTTCACTAAAGAAAAACACCATCATAAACAACACTAAAGGCTGGAAAACCATCAAATTATTTCACTCTATAACACCTTGATATGGCAAATCCACATCATTGCATACTACAGTGTACATATTCAAAAATCATGTCGTGGATATACGTGTAAAACAAAGGCAATTCCAGAAATAATAAATCCATGGTAAGACAGTCTAAGAATTAAATACATTTGATGTGAAAGACTGATTGGATTTGTCTTGACCTTGAACCCAACCTTGGCCAATGACACGACAGACAGGGCCATTAAATAAGGTGTTGAGTATGATCTGTGCTGGTGTAAATAAGTATCGATCCCAGTCTCATCAGAGGTGCCCGGAATAGAGATGAGACAATGACGGGAGATTACGCGCGGCGGCACGGACGTGTGAGTCCCTGTACGCAACGTTTCATCCGCACAAAGAAACAGGTGTTTGGCAACTGATATTCCATCTAGAATATTAAGTGGATCACAGTTTGTAATCACCGTGGCTCCTTCTAGAGTAATGACAATGGTGGGATGAAACCTTTACATGTGTGACGACTGGATGGTGCAAGGATGCATTTGTCAAATTACAATCAACTTTAAATGCCCTTTGTGTAAGTAAGTAAGATTCGTTCGTTCAGGCTCTTGTAGTTGTAGTGCCTTGTGGCACATAGTTCAGCGAGGTTCCTTGCTGTTTTAGCAGCATGGTATAATTTTACAGGGAGGGGATGTTAGCCCTTCCCTTTTAATGTGTTTGAGGCACCTCCTCAAACATGGGACCCCCATTTTACATCCCTTCCAAAAGACAGGTGCAGCCTCAACTAATAAACAATCATAAAAACAGGCTTTTCAGGCTGGTGAGAACCATTTTAATGGCACCTTCTACTCTTAAAAAAACTGTTGCGTGTAAATAGAAGAGGTGTGAAATTCTAGAATTTTGTTACATAGTGTTACTGCCAAAAAATCACTTAACGCCTGCGAAGCTGGTGTGTTGCGCAGAATGGCGGTTGTACCAGCTAAACAGATACAGATACAGAAACTTGTAAATTTGCACTGGACAACGTCATCTGCATTATCAGTTCCACGATATGACTTGTACGAGACAGTATGTCTCAAACTTGACAGATAGGTGGCTTTTATCTAAGCAACTTCTATAATTTTCATTACATAGTTTTTCTGCCCCAAAAAATCTCAAAAAAAGCATCTAAACTTGTAAAATTGCACTGGTCAACGTCATCTGCATTATCAGTTCCACAATATGACTTGTACGAGACAGTATGTCTCAACTTGACAGATAGGTGGCTTTTACCTAAACAACTTTGGCCTTGGAGCCATTCATGTGACATGTCCAGGCAAGTCCACCTGTCAGCCTGTGAAGTATAATAACTGCTTGGAATCAGCATTGAAAGGCTCTTGTGGGCAGGAGAGGACAGTTCTTGAGACAAGCACTTTGTCACGTAAGATGTTCCTGAGACAAGTAGACGCCACATTTGACGAGTGCAACATTTTGCGATGTTCCAGTCATCAAAGACTGACTGTGTTTGGGTGTGTGTTTCTTCATAAAGCTTTGTTGTATAATGTATAAGTGCTATAACGTTGTATTAAAAAGTGGCCAAACTTTTTTTTATCTTCTGCATTCTGATATCACACAGTGAACGTTATCTAAGAATAAAATAAAGTTTGTGTTGTAAACTTGTACAGTATACTGTTGTGTAAAAAAGTGGCCTAACTTTTGAACTTCCATATCACACAGAAAATGTCATGCATAAAATAACGTTTGTGTTGTATGATGTTCCATAAAAAAGGGGCCAAAGTTATCTTTTCTCTTTCGCACTCTCACTTCGCAGTCAAAGAGAATGTTCTCAATAAAATGAAGTTCACATGGCCTGACAGCCATGTCCATATGGAAGTCCTTGCCATGTGGTAGATCCAGGACCAGCGGCCTACAATGAACAGGTCACATGTTCCACATTCCCTGCTTGTAACAGGGCGGTCCTCTGGGCCACGACTTACAGCAGAACCGCCAGCTGCTGCCGTTTTTCACCCCGGCTGAGGTTCCCGCGAACAAGGCGAGAGGAAGTACGGATGGACCGAGGATTAAGAGTGAGGGAAGGGTCATCGGCGTTGCACCAGATGTACAGATGAACCATATCTCAACACAAGGTGGAAAGAAGGGTCATCCATAAGTGTCTTTTAACACAAATGTACAACATTTGAAAAGTTTTTATGATATATCATTTCAACTGAATCATCATTTTGGTCTCATTCTAATAATTGTGACAGGTGAAAATGTTGAAAGGTAAGATAAAAATGTACAATACTAAAAATACTACAGTAATTTGCATTTAAGTTCGCATGGTTTTTATTTCGCGCTATTAGGTGAAAATGGAGTGTTCGCAGTGGTTTTAAGTTTGCCGCTGCGCTACAATCACATACTGCTACAGTATTGGACAAAAATGTTTGCAGTGGTTTTATGTTCATGGTAAAACGGTCGCCGCGAAAACCGTGAACATAAATCCACCGCAAACATTTCTGCATTTACAGTAACAGTCATTGTGCCACTGTATTCCCAACTTTCTTAAAATCAAACTGTATAGTGTACTGTACTACATGCAGATGGGTACGCCTATCCAAGGACATCAGAGGCCCTTTAACCTGACACCTGGCAGTGTTGAGTCCGACCCTGACCCCAATGATTTACCCTAACTGGCCTAAGGCCTGAGGTCAGCTGTCTTGGATGTCTTCAGTACTGGGTGATAAGACAAGAGTATACCAATTGACTTAACCTTTTTCCTGCTAAAGGTAGCATTTTTGGCACCATGAACGTATCAGTCATGGGGTTAGGCAGCAGAAAGAAGGTTAATCATAAGAGTCCTCCTTCGAAAGATGTGAGAAATGTTCTAAAGCTGAATTTGCATATTCCAAATATGAAATCAAGGGTTACACAATACAATTTTGGTTGCTGTCCAGCAGAAAGGGGCCTTAGAGAGCATTAAATTTTTGTAGTCCATTCCAAATAGCCTGTGTCCATCTTATATTTATGTAAGTTCTAGTTGTCAGGAAAACACACTAAAGCAAAGGATTAACATGCTTGTAATCTGTTGTTTGAAAGGAAGCTGTAATTCAAAAGGATGCTGCTAGGGGGCACATCTAATCTCTTCTCCCTAACAACAACATTAATAACTACAAAGAAAAATGCCTGGAAATAAATCCATTCAAAGCTTTTTGATCTTGATTTTGCTACTAGCACCATACACCACAAAGAAAATTCACAAAATAACATCTGACAAGTTGAAAATCAGACAGCTGTGTCCATCTCTCATGGAATGGAATTCAAAACTGCTTTTCCTCACGACCTCCTGCTGTCTGCCAATGACAGCAATGACCTTATTCGGTCATATCCAAATAAATGCAACATTATCTTCATTCTTCTCTTAACAAGCTAAATCTCTTCAAAACCCAGCTGTACAAAATAACTAACTCTGTCAATTAACTGTGAAAGCCAGCTGAGGATAAGATATGATCATGACATGAAAAGATTTCTTAAAACTTCATGTCCACCTGCTAAGAAGTTTATTAATTGACATTATAGGTGGCTTTACAAAAGTATGACAAATGAGTTGTAAAAGTGTAAGACGGAACATTACATTAAGCCTTTTTATCCCATGTTGCAGGTCCAAACAGTGTCCATATCTGTCTTACCATACTTCATGACCAACTGAGAACAACAAAAGCACCTTGGAACCTACGGTACAGCTATTTAAAAGACTGACATCACATGTTGAAAAAGATGAAACAAGGTAAAGACATAAGGGTTAGGACATAAAAAGACTGAGTGAGAGGGTGGGACTTTAACATACAATTGTGTTCAGGTGTGGACCTGTACCTGAATTATTTTATGGGTACAGGTATTATGTGCACAGTCCTAAAAAGTAGCTTCCATCTTTTGAAGAAGCAAGATCATGAAGACATGAACTGCACCCATGACAAAGACTGAAAACATGTCTCGGATGTTTCCCAAACTAAACAACATTCCTATATGTTCTTATCTATTTAGTATCAGGAAGTAAATCCCATACAGGAAGTGACATCACAATGGACAGTCCCAGAATCGATTTGTACTCTCTGTACCAAGAAACAATCGCTTTCCTTTCCATTGTACTGCTGTATTGTATTGTGAAAGTATCTCTGTTGAGTAAACAATCCACACCTATATTTCTATTTCTACATATCTAGATTTCTCAGCGGACAGTCACAGAGCCAATTTGCAGTCTCCATACCACTTTTCATCCAGAGCTTCTTAACGTATGGCTGGCCCAAAATACCTGAAAACACAGACAGACAAACATACAGACACAACAAAAACAATACCTCCATTTTTCATAGAGGTTACAATACCAAAGGCAGTGGCACTATTTCTAAACGTTAACTTGATAGCACTAGGAGAATACACCTGTACCCAGGTAGCATTACCTGTATGGTAAGATAGTTTTAGACAGCAAACATCCTTTAATACCCTCTGCATGACTCCACATAACATTCAAAGGTTTAGGTAAACCATGAGAAAAAGCCTTGCTTGTTTTGTTTACTAAACATTGCTTTATCCGTCCCCACAGCGATAAACAAACGTCCAAGACGAATAGTTGTCATCTCCTTAGACTGGCTTTGAAGAAAGATGCACCTGTCTTTAGAACTAAGTAACAGACTTTTCTTTCCCAACATTCTTAAAGTATATGGATTGTTCCTTGAGAATTGAACAGCTTATAAGAGGTTACCCCTGACAATTTTGTTAGGAATAATTCAGACTCTGTGTAATGATTGAGAGAACAACTGAAGTTGTCCATTGCCAGTTTCGAAATTTCTAAAACTAAAAGGCATACAAAGCAGTGACATCATCCTTGTTACAACGTTAACGTGTTAGTCTGTTTATGATGACCTCACACAAGAATACCTGTAGGACTAGAGATGCTGAACACTGCGACACACTCTCCACCAATCAGATCACTCTTAGTCACCTTCCAAAAACAGATGCTGATGTCACCCTTTTTCCACCAATCAGGAGCGACTGTGACCGCATCGCTGCGGTTTCGGAACTGCGCGATCAGAACTGGGTGTGACTCGCGTTTCTTGCCTATTCTGTACGCGGAAAAACATTCGACCACAAGACATGAATTTTCAGGAGGATTGCTCATTTTTGGCCATTGCCTTGTGTAATCTTGTTGTGAGTCACACGTTGAATAATACTTCTATTCGTTCTCCTAACCACTACTCATTGTCTAACTCTAAGCCTCTGTGGCGTACAGCCAACACTCAATTCTCTTCTTTACATTCGAATATTTCTGCTACTTACCCAAATAAATAACATTGGAACAATTACAGAGATTTCCAGCCAATTTGCTCAGTTTACTAAAATAACAAGTTTTGAAATGTAAGGTATCATTTTCACAATCAAAATATATAATCAACACGTGCAAAACCCAACATTTTCCTTTGACGTCTTTTCAGCTTTATTGTATTGTTCGACAACGGTTGGGTTTAATAAAGGTTTATCGTAATTTAATTGCCCGATATAGGTATAATGACTTCCTCAGCTGCGTACCTGCCTAATTTCACCTGACACAAGGACAGGTAACAAAGAGGAGATCGCTTCCAAACGACTGGACACAAAACACCTTTGTGAAGCACACAGCACAAAAGGGCACTTTGTTCCGACTTCGTTACTTTAGAATGTCAGAAGAGGTTGAGACGCTTACAATAACAACCACAAGGTCAAACTGGCGATTAAGATTTCGAATAGAACTCCTCGAGATAAACTTCCATAGAGCCTTTTCAATGTGACAATCGTGGCGATTGAAGGGTCTAAACATGATGAAAACCGGTCCCCTTGTAGGCTGTAAGTGCTGTGAATTACATAACCAACAGATTTAAACCTACAACTTTGCGACCCACAACTGTGCTTGCTACTAGCTTGACCAAGACACACAATACACACAAACAGACTACATCCAAACTATTCTACATTATACTAGACAAAAACCACAGTAGCGTATAGTGTAATTGGTCTCCATTAAAAACTCACGAGGTCGTAATAGCTGGGATCAAATCCTTTGTCTGAAGTGAAAGGACCCTCTCCCACCTGTCTGTTGTAATCACCTGAGAACCACAGGTGTCACCAGGGGAGAACTGATGACAAAGGGAAGATCCTACAAGTATTGTCTTCAACACTTGTCATAACAATGTGCCTCTTGTCAATCATTTTGACACCTATTTTAACACGCTCACTGCTGACTTGAATCTTATTCTTAGTTAGAATACCAGAAAATACAAAATTGGAGCATGGATGAGCCCGCAGCAGTTGGAAGGTTAAACAAAATACTGTCAATTGTTTATGTTAGCAACAACTACATTTCACAGTAGGACTAGGAGAGGGGAATGCAGCATTCACAGTTGATTGTAACAATACAGTAGTACAGAAGAAAACAACATAAGGGCACTGCAAATATTACACAATTTACAGTTACATATTGCAATAACACACACTTTGTACAGATCTTTAGTTTCACCAAGAATCATTGCTGAGTCACTGTAGGAAGCCGTCGTTACAGATCTGTTTTTTCCTCCAGTGACAGGAAACAATTTAGCATTGCTCTGTGATAATTCTACAATGCACAACAACAACCCAACAGCATGTACTTACACAAGAGTACATTACACAACTTAAAATTTCTTACAGCAAATGGTTTTACAGGGAAAGAATAGGAGACATTTCCCAAATAAGCACTGTAGTCGCTGAGACGTCCAGGTAATGAGATACTCTATACAAAAGTTACTAGAACAACTGGATAAGTTTTGTAAACGGTCAGACGTTTCAGACATTGTTGGACTTCACATTCCGTTCAGTCACTGGCGAAAGATAGCAGATGTCTGAAAAATCTGACCGTTTATAAACTTATCCAGTTGCTTGAGTAACTTTCGTATTAAGCACCATGAAAGGTCAAAATAGGTCATCGAAGGGTCAACAAGTGAAGTTGTTTGACTCCTAGTTGACGTAAGAGCAAACGCTGTAAACAAACGCTGCAAATCGCCTCAAATTGACCCGACTTGAACCCAAGTTTGAAACGTTGAAACACGACTCTACTGAGTTCAGAGTTTTACAGGGACATGTTACATTTTGTTGAACTGAGTCTAGGGGATGTGACCAACTTGTCATGACCCAGGCCCTGCCCATATTAGGACTCTGTGATGAGTATGTTCACTACCTTGAGGTGTCGCTACTTAGAAAGCAAGAGACAAGTGTTGGTGCCACGCCCTAAACCAATAGAATCACCCCGAGGCACTTGGCGCATCTTCCGTTATCCTTGTTCTGACCCCATTGGCCAATGAGCCACTTCCTGTGGATGTCCAATCAAAATCGCAATCAGTCAGTCCCATCTCTGTCACTAAGTACAACCAGATTTTCAATGGTAATTTTTCTTTCAACTTCCTTTTTGGTTAGCAATCAAAAGAAAGATGAACCGTTAAATGTGTGGTACACACTTTTCACAATCTTCATGGGATATAGGCTTGTAGGTGGGCAACGTTCATGTATGTAGGAAGAAGAAAAATACAAAGTTGTGAAAAACAAAAAGTCCTACTTCCGAAACTCTTCAAGGTTAGACCATACAATTAAAACTGGCATGCTAAAAATGGGGAAAGGCGACGAACCAGATTATAGGTCACTGGGTTTTCTCGCCATCTCCCCACATGTGAGAACACAATTGCCTGGGGTGACTACAAGTGCACCATTTTCAACCTCCGTGCTGTCAGAACCGTTTATATCTAGCAGCAGGTGTTCTAGTTCAATAGAAGGTCTCCCAATCTCCAAGCAGATGTTAGGACGGTTTACTCAAGACTGTCAAAAAGCTGGTATACACTGACAACCTTTGGTCGATTTCATTGCCAGAAGGTCAACAAACTTCAAAGACACCAGAAGGTCCAGCGTATACTATTTTTCCCAGGAAAATCTACCCTGTGACCTTGGACAGGGCTTGCAGGTAACCTGGGAACATTGGCTAATTTCTAAAAATCATGCAGTGACCAGAGGACACCGGCAGTATTGCTGAAAGAAGAATGTCCATGAGACTCATTGAGAGCTTACAGACTCGTGGGGTAAGTTATTTTCCCGCTGTACGATATCGGCTGGATAGCTTTCTGGTCTGAGAACTTTAGAATTGTCCACCCAACGTCTGCTTGAAGAATCAAGGTCCCCTGCTTTCATCCTACAACAGTGCAAATCACCCAGACCTTTTCCTGGGTTTCCTTACATAAATATACAACAGCAAGCCTCCCAAGTCAGTTTTGTCCTGTCAGGTTTTATCCACACACGCCCTGTTCCGCACAAGTGGAACATCAAGCCCTGGTACCCTCAGTGCTACAACAGAATCTCTTTACACAACTTGACTCCTGTACATTCTAACACAGTTATCACATAGCTACTTACTCAAGTGCACCCAGGGTGAAATGCAAACCAATGCCACCCACACTGCTTCAGTACTTTGTGCAGCCCAGTTACTTTACTGTAGTTACCTTCGTCAAGGTTATGTTTTTGGTAGTATTTGTATGTGGTTTAGTAGCATAACTCAAGGCAAGAAGCTATGGGTGAACTGTCATGCAATTTGGTATGCCGTTATGTGGTTAGGTCTTACTCTATAGAAGAAATGAGTAGATTTTGGACCCCCTGGCAGCCCTCCTAAGTACTGCAGCAGAATTTCCAGCTTTAATATCTTGGGTTCTGGACAAGAAATGGTTTGGATTTTTGGCTGGTAGATAGCTAGCTCTTGTGCTGAGGACATGGGCCCTCCAGCAGCTTTCTTTCGAATTGCAGGGGCAATTCAATAGCAGACTTTGAAACAGGATAAGTCAAGAGGGGATGAATAACTTCACAAACACACAGCCGCGGCTAGTTGAACTTCTGGTTCCACTCCTGTGACTTATGTGTGGGCCAGACTTTCGGCATTACGGCCACTTAAAAGTGACTTTGTGAATGGATTCCACATGAACTTGAAACGGCTCCAAAGTAGTCACAAGTGGTTACAGGCGGCCCTGCTTGTTAACCAGCTTCCGGTCGGTGTGTGTGTCAACCACCTGGTTCAAAGTCGTATTCAGTTTTGTTTCCTGGTTTTCTCTCAGCAATCATGACGCTATGACACTAAGTATCAGACTTTAATATGAACGCAGGATTGAAGTGTTCAAAATTTGTTTTCCTTTCTAGAACCAACGTAGAGTGAACCCTGAACCACATGATCCAGAATGTTGGGGGATGATCATCAAGACACGAGCATAAAGAACTATAAGATGACTAAATCTTAGTCGGAGTCTCCACCCTTCCTGTACCCCTTGGACGATGTCTTCGCTGCTTCTTACATCAGAGAAACTTGTCACGACTTGGCAGCCACCTCCAACCCCATTTGGAGCACCTCCAAAACCTGCCCACTTCCTCTATCTACAGGCTTGCGGCTTGCCAAACCATCTCCTCCCTCCACCGTGACCCCATGAGATTAGCTCGACCCCTTAGGTTTATGTCCCAGATATATTTGAGAAGACAGATTGGAAAGTATCCTCAAGAGTTAAAAGGTTTAACGGTATCTTGGCTTGAAGGGAGGCGGAAAGATCTTTGAGGAGTGCTGGCATCGTGTCTTTTATCAACTTTCTCACCTTTACCTGTGTGTTAACGAGAAAACCATCCGAGTGTTTCCATAAAAGCTAATCCCTACCTGATTATATGCCAGGGTCACTTTACCAGTGTAAAGGCCAAACTTACTAATTACAACAACAATTATACAGCTAAATGAGGAAGGGTTTATGAAAAATGAAAATGATGGAATAAAAGTTATCAAGTGTGAAGGGTAAACCAACTTCTCAAACAAATTTCTGGTCCTTTATTACTTTTTAATGAAGGATGGGGATATAGCAATTTAACTTGGGCTAATCTTACTTACTTGGGTATGTCTCTATAGCTCAACTAGTAGCAGCCTCACAGTTCAGCTCCTGGTTCAAATCAGTTAGTAACTGGGAGACCCCGATTCAAACCTGGGTCAGGACATCTCTGTTGGGGCTGAACCGTCTTTTGGAAGGGACGTAAAATGGGGGTCCCGTGTGTGAGAAAGTGCCTCAAGCACATTAAAAGGGAAAGGCTAGCAACCCCCCCCCCCCCCGTAAAAATATACCCTGCTATTGAAACAGCACTACAAGGGTCTGAAGGGACAAACAAACGAATATATTTATTTAGACACTTCAAATAATAAAGTGGACGTATTTTAGGTAAGAAATGCCCCCCTCCCCAACATGGCTGACAATGTTCCATACATACTTGCTGTTCAAATCCAATCCATTACCATTGTGACATTCCAATTATCATAATTCAAGAGAGAATAAGATTTCACCCACAGGGCACTCACCCTGATGTCAAGTAATATCCATCTTTCATAAACGCATTAAAAACCAGGACACAATTTCCTTTTTTAGCCTCGGAGTTCAAGGCAATACTTTCAGCGCGCCCGAATTAAACAAATAAACACGTCCCTTAAATAGCGTAAATCTTGAACCCTTTGTCCTGACTACCCAGTAAATACAAGGACATTGATAGTTTTTCTGGGACTTGCGCCAAATCTGTCCTCTCTCCTTAACAGTTCAGGGTTATGAAGGTTTTATTTGGCATGTGTTTCTGCAGAAGGTATTTAGCACTGTATAGAAGTTTACAGTCGGACAAAGTCCAAGTTCAACAATCCAAAATTGATAGATTACCATAGGGCAGATGTCAAGTCTATTGCTTGTGGATGAGACAGTAAAATGCAATGCAAGAATGAATGAACAGATATTCAAATGATACATGTACAGTAACTGCAGCTAATGCAAAATATCAGTAATTGGAAGTGTGCTGTGTTGAATATGTTCAGAATAGAGGTTGATTATGAAAATTCATCCATCCCTTCTTGACTTATCCTGTTTCAAAGTCTGCAACTGAAACACACCTGCAGTTCCAAAGAAAGCAGCTAGAGGACCCGAACATTTTCCCGACCACAAGAGCTATCTACCATCCAGATTACAAGATATCAAAACAAGAATTTCTGCTGCAGCACCAAGGAAATCTGCCAGAGGACCCAAAATCTAGTCATTTATTTAATAGGGCTAGACCTAAGTACATGATAAATATCATGAAAATTTATCCATAGCTTCTTAAGTTATACTGCTTAACCTCATACAAACACCAAAAACATAACCTTCTTTGCGAAGGTAATAATAAGTTCCTATATACCAAGTGGTAGGAAACCACCTCCACCTTCAATAATATTAGTGCCGTGTCCACGGTCGTGAATACATTCAACGTTCACGTCATAAAACGACGACCACAAGACCATGTGATGTAGCAGTTATCACATAGACACTGACAGATTTCTGACTCCACCCAAACTGCCAACACAGCGACAGCCAAACACATGAAAAGAGTCAAAGATTCTCCTTCAGTCTTTCAGGAATGACTTTATTTTTGTAAACTGAACATCTAAAGACAAAAAGACACTGACTAAGAAAAAGATCAACGATTGTCCTTTCTTTTGGTGCAGAATATCTATCTTATAATTGAATACAGTATCTTGACACAAAAAATACTGTGATGTAGCAAGTGCTAGAATGAAAATCAATAATACATTGATTTGAAGGAAGCAAAATAACACTGCTTCGTGTACAATTAAGGCGAAAAACAGGTCAGCCGTTTTACGTACAGTAATTAATGTGTATTGAACCTTCCAGACGCATGCTGTAAGCCTTCTGAGGAATTTCCAGGCAGAATATTTCTCACATTTCCTCCTTGTCATCAAACATATTAATCAGATTCTGCGTTAACGGTTTTATAATAAAGGAGAAGCAAATTCGGGAGGTGTTTTTATGACGGAATTTGATGCAGTTTGGCAACGACGACACATAGAAAAGGGATTCATTGATCTGCTTTAAATTATAGCACATTTTGAGATTGGATGGAGGTATAGCAGGGGTGGCCCCGGGCGAGGAAGCTGGTATCATCATCTCCCCAGTGCCACAGATGGCATAGAGACGCAGACAAAGACCAGAAATTACAGCCTTCGATAACTGCTGACAATTTGCCTTATTGTAATTATGATAAATGTTCCCCCGAATCCGGCCCATCTTAAACTTTAATTTCATTCCTAACAAGTTGATGCGAATATATAATCTCATATCCTGCAAGGCTAATTCTGTGAGCGGTTATACTTGGGGTCTTTTCCCAGTCCCATGGCTTACTAATCAGTGGGTAGGACGATGCATACTGTGAGTATCAAACCTGGCATTGCCTGGGGCTAAACATGGGCACATTATCACTGTCTGCAGAGGTCCACGTGGGAACAGCCAAGCACACAAAGGAACAACATTTCAATTTATTCCATCCTTCATTCCAGAGCTGCATGGGACTTTCACAGTGGGGTTTTTGGCTAGACTTGTTTCCATACAGTCTGGGATGACACTTTTTTTCATCAATCATTTTGTCGACTTACTCTCAGACGAAATTAGAAATATTATCACAAAAGGCTATCATTGATCTCCATTTCCTAACAAACTATTCATTGCACCTTCCTCTAGCGATACATTTTCATTCTATCAAGCATACTTAGTGCTATTTATTTTCCTCTAATACCACAACAGAGCTATATATACAATCATGTACATGTTTTTAGGATTTATCAGTCTTTGATATGTACTATTCTTATTAAATTTTCCTATCTCAGATATTCCAGAAATTCATCTATATTTGCTTATCAAGCTTTAAGAAAGATTTTCTAC